>NC_080591.1:14612500-14792500 GCF_029962835.1 Magnolia sinica | reverse complement strand
ATGAAAAAATGGGCCATATGGGCCCATATTGACTGATGCAGGCCAATAAGATGCCCCATTTTAGCACCTTTAGGGGGCCGATGCGGCCATAAAGGGCCCATTGTGGAAGTATTTATTTTTAATTCTCTCTCATTTTCCACTTCTTTATCATTTCAACCATGTAAGAAGCTTAGTAACTAATTTTAAACTAGATATTGGCCTATTTTGGGGATCAAAACACAATTTGACGAATTTGATGAACTGTAGTGGACCATTTTGGGAGATATAGGAAGAAGGGGTAAACCATCATTTTTTTAATTTTTTAATTTTTTTTCCATTCTTTTTTTTTTTTTTTTGGTGTATTTATATGTAACGGCTCTAATCCACCAAATCATGCTTGATTTGTGTTCGATTAGGGCCTTTTTGTCAACTTTCAGCAGGTCAAGCTGACACTTGCTAATAGACAGCATTCTTGCTAAAGAATAGCCTCTAACACCATCAAACATGTCAAAAAAAATATAAATAATAATAATATTGATAATAATAATAATAACAACAACAGCAATAGTGATACACATTTGGGATACTCACTTTTTTTAGAATTTTACCAATATTTTTTGAGATTTTTTTTTTCTTTTTTCTGTAAGAAAAAAAATCCAGCTGTTGTAAGGCTATGGTTATGTAATACCTTGGTTGGAACCTTTGAACTTACAAACATGACAAGATAAATGTTCGGAATTCCCTGCAGGTACCGAGAATTTGGTTGAACTTGTATCTGCTGTCATGCAGAGATTAGGACCTGACAGTGATCGAGGTCATCCTCAGATTTTGGTGAGGCATCCAACCTGAGTTACTGGCATGTCTGTTTCTACATTTGAGATAACTGATTAGTTCCATCCTTTTGTCTCATCTCGTAGTATGAAGATGATGAAGGAGACAAAGTTCTAATTGCCAATGATAGTGATCTTGTGGGAGCAGTGAGCCATGCAAGATCAGCTGGATGGAAGGTGAATGATTGTTTACTTGCATATCTTTGTATGAGGATAAGAGATGCTGCATTCAAAAGGCCTCTGCCAACTGTCAGTTGCTATAAAAATCTGGGGCCAACATTTATCTCTATTATGTTCACCAAGTGACATTGAATCTATGTTAAATAACCTATAAATAGATAACTTTGTTGTAGCCCTAATCATTTTTTTTTTCTATTCATAAATTATATGTGATCACCTTACACCAAGGTGTTCCAGAATGGTAGTGGTGGCCGTAACGGCCTACGCTGTTATGACCCCCCCCCCCCCCCACACACACACACAATATCACACCCTACATTCTTGATAAATGAATGATCATTAGTATAAATCTATTCTGGAAAGAGAACTAATCACCAACAAGCTACAACCAAATATGTTAACCTACAATTCTTTTTACAAGCAATTTCTTCATTTCAAGGCAAAAATGGAAGATGAAGTTATGAAGGTATAAAAAATGGGCAGTAACGTACAAGTGGTTGTAGTTGATCAGTCTTACGTTGTATCTTTGCAATTCCTTTCCTATTTCTAAACGTGGACTTTTTTTTTTTTTTTTTTAGTTCATTTGTGTTGATGGTTGCATAGTTCGTCCTTTGTAAGCTTTAGCATTTGGAAATATTGACCAATTGTTATTGTGGTCTTAAAGGGTGTCCTTTCTTTTTCTTCTTCTTCCTCTTTTTTTTTTTTTTCCGGGTAGTTTTTGGAGGAGAAAAGATAAAATTTGGCTAAATCAAGGTTTAAAAACTGCAAAGGAGACTTGGACTGACTTGAGTTTGACTACTTATGCCTGCCTGAGATGGCTGATTTTTTTTGCCGTTCACTTTGAACTCACTCTAAATTAGAGAAAAGGGTCAGAACTAGAAAACTATTACATGAAAATACAGAAAATCACAGGTTGCTTTCTGTTAGTAGTTAACTGGCATTGCATATCTGTGATTATATAGTGTGGCCACCATAGAGAATATTCTAATCATGAATCTTCAGCATTTGGCGCAACATAAAAGTCTTAAGAGCCATGGAGACTGCTCTTTGTGATGAGATCAAAGAATCAATTTCAAGGCTAAACATTTCATTTTCCTCCTCTTCCCAGTGGTCGATCCAATTATCAAGTTAGATATTGCCATTGAAAATCGGTGACTTGATCCCAAACTTTTAATCTGTCCTTTTTGTTTGATAAAATTAGTTACTCAGACAAAAAAAGAAAAAGAAAAAACCCCACAAAAAGATATGCTATTGAGTTGGTTTGCTTATTATTAAAACAGAGAAAAAGCTGTGACATCATGGTTTTAAGACTTGGACGACTCGGGCTCAGTCAGACCCAATTTATTTGACACCACAAGTCACCTGGACGAGTCACCCATGACTCGGCCGAGTCAGGCCAATTTACCTCTGACTTGGGAAATTCCCAACTCGACTCGAGAATGGACGAGTTAGTCTGAGTGCTGAGTCTTTTAAACAACATCTGACATGTTACAAACTCCCTGATAAACTATAACTTCCACCAATTTCATATATATATATATATATATGAAATTGTGCGTGCCCAACACCCCATGAAATCCCCAAGGCCCAACTTTTATCTTGATCCAAAACTTTGGTGGGCCATGGCAAAAAGAAACCATTATCTCCCTTGATTTGCCTCTTTCCTTGCTATGTCCCACCAGAGTTTTGGATCAGGCTGAAAGTTGGGACATGGGGTTTCATGGGGTGCTGCATCACATTGACTGTTCAGATTTTGTGCCCATGACACATGTGCAATAGTGCGCACGGGTGCTCATGTAAGAAGGTGCGCAGGTGAACATGACTCATATATATATGCATTTCTTTCTTTCTGTCGAAAGATAATCCATAGCATCAACTTATTTCTTTTGAAACTGAAGCTCAGAGACAGCCATGTACAGGGCCATCTTTTATTACCTGAAATAGTTCTTCCAGCTCATTTTGGTTGTGTTGTATCGAATTCCTCATTCTTCTTTTTATGCCATAATTTTTATCTGGTCATGGGTAGGCCAAGTTGCTATCTAATATAAGTTACATGGCAATGCTAATGGTAAACAGAGCTGGATAGTTGTAATGCGTCATTGATCTCCTCTTTATTAATATCATAGTTGTGGTGATTTTCATTGTTTGATCAGTAGGATAAACATGGTGCTTTGTTTTGCTTTGCTATATGCAAGAAAATATTAACTTACTATGTTGACTTAATGACAAGAATGACTGTGCAATTATAATCTTACAGCCTTGCCTACATGGCTAATGCAAATCTCAGCTCCATAGTTGTTTGACATGTGTGAAATCTAAGCCACTCATCTGGTGTCCCACCATGTAGATCCCATGGCTGGGAAATCTAGCCATCTGCTCATTGGGTATCTAACACAGCACGTGGACGATTAGAAAAACTGACCAATAGTCATTCAACACAGATGTGGGGCCCACTGAATTGAGTGAACCAGCCTGATATTTGGGCCAGAGCTTGCAATGCATGACCTGTGCATCTGTGGCCACCAGGTGGGGCCTGCATATTGAGCCTCTGGGATCTTGCATGTTTGGCAGCAACTGCACTGGCAATGACTTATGCTAGTCCCACTCCCTTTTCTCATTATCTTTCTAATGCTTGACCCTTGTTATACAATGGTTGGGAGGTTTTTCATTCAGCTTTCAATGCATCCCAGTGAAGAAAATGGGGGCAAGAGCTCCCTATGCATGTATAACAGTTGCAGATGCTAGGAGCTTTGTCTTTCCTTGCATGTGATGGATTGCTTACTGGTTTTGCCATTTCAGGTTCTGAGGTTGCACCTTGACTACTCAGATTTGAAAGAGGAAACAACACATCCACCATCTGATCCTTCAACCACACAAAGAAGCGCATTGATTTCTCTCCGTTCTGGGGTCTTGATGGGTGTGGTGATTGTAACAGGCATCGGGATAATGGTTTACTTGAAGCGATCCAAGTCATGAAATTTTCCATAGATCAACAGAATGAAAACCGTTGCAAGATCCCTTCAGTTCTACCATCTGCACGGGGTAGGGAGCTGACAATGTAAGTATGCAACCACTCCCTTTATCCAAGGATTTTACTTGAAAAAAAAAAAACTAAAGAGTTCACCCCAGTTTCAGTCACAGAGCATTCAAGGTGGAACTGATACATGAGAATGAAAGAGACGGTGGCTATAGAGTAGGAATTTACAATCTTTTGTCAGTGCTTATGATATGTATGTTACACAACTAACAATCTCTCACAAACCAAAAACATATAGTCAGCTGGGAGTAAGAAGCTACTTGCTACAACGGTTGCTTTTGTTCTCGCCAAATGGGCATCTTATGAGGTTATAACATATACTCCCCTTTTTTGGTACGTAAGCTGGCGATGTAAGGACTTTCTGGTTGTAACACTGGAAGCTGCTCGGCCATGGTTGGAAAATCGGTTTTGGCGTAGTGTATCGGTCACCACCGATATGGGATTGTATCACTTGTATCACCCCTGTATTAAGGCTGTTTTAAGCTGATACAGCAGTATTGTTCATGGATGATACCAGTACACATCGGATTTTGGATGATATGTCAAACCATGTACTCAAAAACCACACTAGAGGCCCAACTACAATGGTGCATAAACCCATCCCTCCTGCAATATGTAGTGAAAGATGCATCAGGTAGGCTACACTGGTAGTTCTGGCCTAAAAATCAGGCCCTTTCACACTTTGGGCTGACCACAACACAACAAACAGACTGCCAGAAAACTGTTTTGACAGTCAGCTAATGCATTGTGAGAGTTGCTTGCTTCTGAGCAGATCTAAGTATTATTTCCAACCTGATGGAAGGCTAGGATCTCTCAGACATCTTCTGCATGGGCTATAGTTCAAAAACCTGAAAACTTGAGTCAATGTTTATCCAGGTCAGGTTGACTCGAAGATAGTTAATTATCCAAAATTGAAAACATGAAGGATGTGTTTGGATGTCACCCTTCATCATTTTTCTTTAAATCTGTAAGTTACATGTAGAAGTCACATGTTCAAATGTGAGATCCTTTCAGAAACCCGAACAATTCATCATATTCACCATTGCAAAAACACAAAAAAGATTCACCTTTGCAGAAACACCGGTGAGTGAAATTTCGTTTCCTGGCAGCGCCTGTTACAAGAAAAAGATGCGTTAAAACACATTAAAATAAGCTAACTTTAGTTTTATGACTACATGGGTTCCTCACCAGTTAAGATGGAACCGAGTGGCTCTTGGCTTGATGACGACCGAGTTTCCAATGATTCGGATCGAAGTCCTGCCGAGTCAAGTTGACTCAGTTGATTTTCAAGTCGTGTCAGTGAATTCTTGAACTATGGTATGGCCATGTATGCCTACATCTAATCATTGTCGAGTTAGTAACAATGATTTTTCTCATTCAGTCAGTTTCCACTGGTCAGTTACTAGGTTTACCAAAGTCATGTGATAGAATAAGAGCATACTTTCATTGAGAAATAAAATCCCATGCTAATCTTGGGCACTTCAATGCCAAGAACACATCATAGAGGTCCAAGATCTTTAGTGTTAAAAGTCTTGATTAAGAAACTATTCCAACAATCAAATCTTCTTGAGATCCTCTTGTAAGGTGACAATATCATTAACATGGAATCATGATATGATGCGATTACTAAAGACGACGCCACATACTAACATTGCTTTGATAAAGAGCTCAAATCATGCTGGAGGAGATTAATTGAGGCCATAAATAGATTTGTATAATTTGCATAATGTACCAGCACTAGCTAATGGAAGCAATTAGGCTGTTGAGCCTTGTAAACTTCTTGTAGGTGATCATAAAAGGGCACTTTTCACATCTTAACTGATTTTAAGACCAAGAGAAATTCATTATAAGGTAAAATACATTTAGAAAATGAAACCAATAGTCTACTCTACAGGGCTCTAGACTATCCAAATCACTGTCCCAATCATGGATGAAAAATAACCAAATAATTACACCAAGAAGATTAATGTTTACCTTCTAATTTCTCAAGTTTGGACCACTCAATATTTTACTTTTAATCATCCATTCCATAGCCATTAATTGGATGGTTGGTATTGCTTAATCGGTGTTATTCTAGAGATATGCTTGATGGGACTCACAATTTGAATGGTCTGGATAGCTGCATACCAGCACCACATGTGTGAGGAGGATGAGCAAAGGAGTGTGATGGTTGGTAAACATACACTTATTAATTGTACATGCAGCATACATTTCACCAAGAATAAACCTTTCAAATCATGGACTAGATTTTAGATGGATCATAGGAATCTAATCAATGATTAAAATAGGAATTAATCAATGTTATCAATTCAATAATTAAATGTCCACTATTTATGGGTTTGGATCATCCAATCAATCAGATTCCAAGCCTTTGATCCATCAATGGTGGGTCCCACGATTTGAATGGTTTAATTTTAGTACATGAGCATGAATAATCAAATATTGCTAAAGTATCAAATAACTCAAAAGAGATAAAAAGCTTGTATCCTATTAAAGAAAGAGATAGGCTTTACTACACACAACAAAAGATTTTCTGCAAATACATTGCTGCCTTGCGTTTGTCTAATCAAAGCTAGTTGCACGGATCTTGCACGTGCCCAACACAAGAGTCCACACGTGCTACGTGGCACACCTGCTAGAGATGCAGATCTTCATCAGGTGGGGTGCATCAGAGAAGATGTTGGAGCCTAAAAAACAGAGCAGACCACCCATCAGTTGGGCCACACATGTATATAAAAATCGATGATTGGTGATCCATTCTCTAACTCTTTTTTTTTTTTTTTGTAAGTGTGTGGCACTTGATGGGTGGACCAGCCATATTTTTGGGCTTAAGGAATACTGGCCGTGGGGTTGTCATGATGAATGGCCAGGTGCTTACACGTGTGCCATTCCAGCATGTGTGAGTCACTGTGTTTGGCACGTTGATACATGCTGTTGTTAATAGCATTACGCAACGCCACATGCACTAATAGAAACTATCTCCCATGTGAATGCTGTACCATTTCGGAAATGGTGGTTACTCGTCCACCTTACTTGAGGCACTAATGTACAGCAATCAACACCATCCAAATTGTGGGTCGGTGGAGAATCTACCTAAAAACATAGTAATAGAAAATTATGACCATTAATTTATTTGGATAGTCAGAAGAAATATTGTGAGTGGTCCAAATTCTAAGGGAGAAATCAAACGGTTAATATCAACTTCTCAGTACTTTCTTATTATGCTCCGTTCATACCTGGGTGAGCAATTTAGACGATCTGGATTGCCTTTAATCATCCCATATGCATGGTTGAAGAGTTGCCGTCACTTTTTAAATGGTGCAAAACTAACACAGGAGTCCTGCGCCCCCCAACTTATACCTTGAGAAGAAATAATCCCATAACTGATCACCTACAAGTAACACTACCACAACTTATGATGCAGAACAGTCTCTGACCACCATCCAGCCACTTGCATGAGAAATCATTACCGTCAAAACAGTAGGCCCCACCGTGAAGATGACCTCTGACGAATATCAGATTGATCTACTAAACGGGTGGGCAACACGGGTATCTTGAGTAAAACCGTCAGTTGCTCATTGATTAATGGTGTGATGTGATCACCAGAGTTTTGTACCTAATTATCTTCATGACGGATCATTTCTTAACTTTAATTTAGCTCATTAAAATTTAAAGAGAAATTCTCACACTTGCTTACCAAAAGTTTAATAAGTATACATTTATATGTGTGTGTGGAAAATGGTATAGTGAGGTCGACGTCGTGGAGCTTCCCATGATCTATGTCAAACATTCACACCGTGCATTTGTTGGGTTCCTCTAGGTTATAGGATATTCAAACATTAACTGTATATGGAGCTCAAGTGGGTCCCACCATAAGAAAGCATGTGAAATCATGTCTAAAATATCTAAAAGTATTTGGTGGGCCCATCTGAGTTTTGGATACAGCTGAAACTTGATGTGACTCCTTATCAAGATGGGACACACATAATGGATGAACAGGATGTTTGAACTACATTTCAGTGGGCCATATGAATGATAATGAACGTTTCAATGGATGGGTATCCACTTTCAACCGTTCTGGTTATTTGGCAGCATAAAGTAAACGGGGTTTAGGGGTTTCAAATCTAGGGGGTTTTAAACATAAAATCATTCCAATAGCTGCGGGTGTAAGTGTGTCACTATACACTATCATTTTATTGGGCACATGGCCCACTAATGATGATCAACATTGTCTAAACATTGTCCATGTAAATTAGCACCGTCCAAACATTGTCCAGCACCATCCAAACATTATCCATGTAAATCAACGACTCAAACATGATCATGTGCTTGTGGCCCATGGGAGACTTGGAACATTATCATATCCATGTAAATCAACGACTCAAACATGATCATGTGCTTATGGCCCATCGGAGACTTGGAATTTGATCATTTTCAGGCAAAGCATATATTTCAGCGGGCTTATAACAACCAGTGTGTCAAAAATTACGTATCTCACTACTAATTAGAGATATTAAAATTGATTTAGTAATTAAATTCAAACCCTTATAAATATTCTATGCATTGGTACTTTTGGATTAAAGTTGATTCACAACCTAGGGTTCCAAACCAACTGGGAAGATTTCCAATCGTGGGAGTTCCAAATCCACGCTCCCAAACAGACCCTAAGCTACTGGTTTTAGCCCCATGGCCACCATTGAACGGTGCATCTGATTGATGGGGCCACTAGCCGGGTCCACTCCAATGAGCCCATACAAGGAATAGGTCCCCCAAAGTCGCCGAGATAAAAATGCAAAAAATTGTGTACATGCGACGATCCGATTGTTGCCCAAGACAACCAAGAACGTACTGTGTTGACCACAATAAAACTGAGCCCAAGCCCCTTTGGCTTACTACAACAGAGGGGACCCTAAAACCTATTCCAAACCCAAGCCCCAGCCAAACTGAGCCCAAACCCATTTGGCTTTCTGACCACAATAAAACTGAGGGGAACCAGGACCCACTAGGGCTCCTGGCTAAAACCGGGGCCCATCCAAGTTGTAGTAAGTCGCTTGCCACGTGGAATCCTGCGATATTTTACCGTGGGTCAGGTGAGAGGGGGAAAAAGCAACCCACATCTCAGGAGTCTTGCTCAGAGTAAAATGACCCCTCTGCCCCTAGTTTTTTTTTTTTTTTTTTGGTAAAATTATGGCTCCTGCCATCTCGTCCAACCAATCACAGTGCACCACGTGCGGCACCCATCCCAACACCCAATCACAGAGCTTAGAGCTTTCTTTAGCCTCCAAACTTCACATAAATTAATTACAAAAAATCATCCCTAGCACCTATAAATACTCCATTTCACTTCACTTCCACCATCACTCGTCATTTACCAATCTTTTACTTAAAGAAGAGGAGAAGAGGGGGAGAGTACGGTCTAGCCCGTCCATCCACCAAGGAGAGAAAAGAGTGCAAGAGAGAAAGCCCAATAAGCCTTATGTTAACTTAGTCAAGCCTAACTTTAACCATTAGATCCATTCAAAAGGTGGATCCAGCCCACTCCAACTGACCTTTGCGACAAACCATTCATCCACCTACCCAACTTTGATAAGCTTCATTCATATTTACATCAACATTGTGCATCTTCATCACTACTCTCAACCACCCTGCTCATCTAGACATTTCGAGTGTATGCTCTGCGGCTTGCCAGAATACCATATGCTACCCATAAAAAACACAGGTTAGCTGAACTTCAACCACCTTTTCAAGTGGGTGAGTCTAGGTAGAGAAGTCTTTCCTGTTCCATTGCTTGAAGTAAGCATCACTTCACCACACTACATTCCACATAATATATTGAATTATTTGGGTGTAAGAACTAATTCAATCCCTTACAATTTGTTAAGTCCTATAAACTAGAGAATGTACTTTCATACAAGTAGAGAGGGTGCCTAAAATCTTTCATCTTTGTTATTGTGGTCGCTTACCCAAAATCCTTGGTCGCATATCAGGAGTCATTTCAAGGAAGGGAATCTTCTGATTCTCTGACTTAAGGTTTTTAATAAGTATAACTAAGTATGGAAATTGAGTAATTAGCTAGTGACAACTCCAAATCAAACATACGACACCCCAAGTCACAGTAATACAAGAAAGTCTACAAAGGTGATCGAACCCAAAGGTTGACAATCCTAAGTGCAGGGCTGTTATGTGATAATAATGTGATGAGACCGAGGTCGAATCCACAGGAAATGACGAACATGACTTATGTAAGACCCGTATCTAAGTCCGTACCGTTCCGTTAGCTTCCGCGGTCCTTCCGGTCAAATTTCGGTAACCTTCACACTGTATCCGACGTTTGCGCGCGATCCTAAGCCAGGTCCCGCACACCGACGTCAGCTCGATCCGAAACTTGTATCATAGCGACCGCGTCGTCGCCGCGGTTCCAACGCCGTAACTTGCGCACCGAACCGATACCCAGGTTAGAAGATGTCGATCTGCGTTTATTCCGAAGAAACGCAGCGCGTTGCGAATCTCGAGGGAATCTCTACGATATGTCCCATCAATCAATGTCAAGTACAACCATACCTCAAGTACAACAACCCATCCCTACTTTTTCAAAAGTCTACTCTCTTTCCACCTCACCATTCCTCTTTTTCTCATTTTTAACCACAACCATCTCTCTTTCCCACCAATTTCAAACTAAGCCATACCTCTCATCACCCTTTCTTACAACCACCACTCCACCCATCCCTTCATCCATTATTTCTATCTCTCTCTCTCATTCTCTAGCAATTTTTCAAATCTCATGAGAGCTCCAATATCCAAGCTCTCTCCCAAATAACAAGTGTGGCCCACCCTCTCATCCCTCATCCCCACCATCAAAACCCCATCAACCTCTATCAAAGTTGAAGGCAAGGAGCTTAGGAGCCTAAGGGAGCAAGGAGAAGGCCTAAAGGTGGGTGATCTACCGTTGTTTTAAATTTTAAGGGCCACTTGTTGTGGGACCCACTTGATGTATGAGTTGTATCAATGGAGGGCCCATAGTGGCGGGGTCCCTCCTCTCCATGACCGTCCCTCTAGTTTCTCTCTCTCTCTCTCTCTCTCCATTGTGATGGTGAAGATCCACACCATCCATTGTTAAAGTGGACCCAATGCCCTTCTTATTATATGATATATTTTATAATATATATATATATATATATATATATATTTATGTGTATATAGGTGTTGGTGGGCCACATCCATGTGGGACCCACCCACACCGACGTGCTTTCCATGCAGCTGGACGTGCTGTGGGCGAACGGTGAAGTGTAAACTGACATGGGAGTATGCTGTCGAGCTAGCCCAAAAGAGAAAGAGAAGGTGGGCCACTCATGCAGGCCCCACCCTGATGTATGCATATAATCCAAGCCGTCTATCCCGTTGCCCAGATCATTTTAACCGTTGAGCCAAACTTTGGGACCAATCTGATAATCAAGCTGGCCATACCCTAGGCAATGGTAATTTTTATCGTTGAAAACTCACCCGATGATTCTACACGCTGAAACATACCCAATATTGGGCTTGTTTGGTCAATATTGAGCCGTGAGATGCAATGGTCAGGACAGATTTTCCTGATGAGGGCCCCACCTAAGAAATTCCCTAGAAAAACGGAATTAAAAAAAAATAATCAAAATCAACAGGCAGCGCCTGCGTCTGTGTGGGTGGGCGGACGGACGGTTCGGCTGACCCTCACGGCCCCAGTTGTGGGCCCCACTGTGATGTGTTTCGAACATCCACACCATGCATTTGATGGGTCCCCACGGACCAGCCGTCCACCCCAAAAATCAGCCGTAAACGGAACTCAGGCGGGCCATACCATCTAAAATCATGTGAAGACATGCCTAAAACATATAAAATCATTTGGTGGGGCCTACCTGAGTTTTGGATGTCGCTGAAACTTGGTATGGACCGTCAGTCAGGTGGGACTCACATAATGGGTGGGCTGGATTTGTGTACCACATTTCGGTGGGCCCCACGTCCACCCCAAGGTCCAGTGACCTTATAAATAGGTTGGACGCCAAATAAACGTCACGGTGGGCTCCCTGCCCACGTGACCTCATCAATAGGTTGGATGAAAAATAAACATTACGGTGGGCCCCTCCCTGACCGCGTGGCCCTGTGAATGGGTTGGGTGCAAATAAACATTCCAGTGGGCCCTTGGTCCACACGACCCTGTCAACAGGTTGTATGGAAAATAAATATTACAGTGGGCCCATTTTGGACTGAAAATAAATATTATAGTGGGCCCTATCCAGACCCACATGACCTTATGAATAGATTGGATGATAAATAAATATTACAGTGAGCCCTAGCCTGGTCCACATGACCTTATGAACAGTTGGTTGGAAAATAAACATTATGTTGGGCCCTAGGTTGCTTGGAAAATAAACACTACTGTGGGCCCCGGTCTAAATGACCTTATCAATGGGTTGGATGGGAAATAAATATTATGGTAGGCCCCACATGGGACCCACTTATGTATATATTGTAAACCATACCCTCCATTAGAGTGGGCTCCATCATGATGCATATGTTTCATCCAACTGTCCAACTATTTTGGAGATAATTTAAGGCCTATTGTTGAGGCCCACCTTGATTTGTATAGGGCCCATATTATGAGGCCCATTGTAAAGTATGTAAGAATCGTGTGTTTAGGCCCAGCTTGATGTATTTATGGCCTGCCTACTAAGGCCCACTTGAGATATATGAGCCCATGGTTTGAGGCCCATTTGATGTATTTGGGCCCTTGGGTCGAGGCCCAACAAGATCTATATAAGGCCCATTACAATGTGATTCTACCATGGTTCATGTGTTAATTATCGTAGTGGGCCATGCCTTGGGAACAATGTTGGTTTAACGTCCACATTGCAAGTACAATGTTGGTTAAATGTCCGCATTGTCACTCTCCCTAAGGCCCATTAATAGGCCCATACGTGTAGTTATAGACCGTCTAAGCCCATCTTCATTTTGATCAGAGCCTATCACCACATACCATGTATAGCATAGATCCATGATTCATGATCATACGCATCATATGTATGCCTGATATGAGAAGTGACTGATCATAGCATATGCCTTCGGACAGATCGTTATGGGCTCTCTGATAGGCGGAGTCTCCCCATATGAGCGCTCGGTACGCCCAGGATTGTTGCATGTTTGGTAGGGTGGTTCATGCACTTGCATTTGTGTGATCATGATTATTATATGTCCTACCAACATCAGGGCCATAGCCTCCACAGACACATCGTGGGTGGCTGGGTTGGATACCGAAAATGTTTGGTTCTAGCATACGGGCGCCATAAATGTCCCTAGGTGAAAATTTCTAAACTCGATGGTACCAGAGGATGACTCCAACGTCGAGACCGAGTGGATATATGAGCGCACGAGGGCTGAATACCAGGAGGCCGCGTCTCTCACTGTGTCGTGGTCGGTTGGAAAGGGGTGTGGCCTTGGTCGGTTGGAAAGGGGTGTAGCTATCGACATGCCGGATAGGTATTGGCAGACTATTGGCCAGGCAGATAGTGAGGTTTCTTACTCTCACTTGGACTATGCGGCTAGGAGAGCGACAGTGCCATTTGAAGTATATTGAACCCTGGTGATTATCCAGAATGAGAACTGTACTGATATATGATGAGGATTGACATGCTTGAGTTGCATCTCGCATCGCATGGCCGTGTTATGGCCGATGACATTCATATCTTGCACCGCATAGCCTTGGTACGGTTGATTGCATTCATGTACTCATCACCATGATTCCGCATTACTCTGACCTTGCGTTCTAAGCACGCTTATATTGCGCACACACTTACACCACCCTCTAAGCTTCCTATAAGCTTATGCACGATTGATGCGTGCAGGTGACGTCAGGATGCAGCCATAGCATAGTAGCAGCAGGAGCGAGCAGACGAGCTTTGGAGTTTCTATCTTTTACATTATCTTGTATTTTTCTCCTTTCAGACGCATTGTACTCAAAAGTTTTTGATCATAGTGAATTTTGTGGTGGTGTTCTTGTGGTTATTGTTCGTGGGTTATGCTTTTGGTTATGCTCATTATGAATCAGACTGATGATTATAAATCCTCCTTGTAGTATCCCAGGATCGGAACCTGGTGAATGGGTGCCGGGAGTAGAGCTGGGCATCGATCTTGATCGGATCGGATTAGGTTCAACTCGACCTGATCCGAAATTCTATAGGCTGGACCCAAATTCGATCCGATCCGTGCCCGGATCTGGGCCACATGATTCGGACAGATCCGATGAGCGGTTTCCACGACTCGAACAGTGTCCGACTCGGTTAGGAAAACCGAGTCGGATCGGATTGGGTAAAATTCAGATATATAAATTTAATTAAATTATTTCATTTGATGTAGTCTACTTTAATCTTTAATATATCTAATTTTTGTATTCAATGGCTAAAATAATATGTAAAAATTGATGAACGGCTTAGATAAAACATACACATCAAGGTGAGCCCCACATGAATATGTAAGAACTTCCAATCTAAGCGTATACAACGTTTTTATTGAATATCTGACGTGCAGGGCACGAAAACCAAGTTGCTTGCCTTTCACGCAAGCAGGCTGTACAGGGTAATTTTTTAATCCAAGAGAGCAAGGTTTGTAGATCTAACCATATGACATGTGTTATATCAAAACCGTTCATCCATTTTCCAAGCTCTTATTAAGGCTTGAGACGAAAAATAAGACGGATCTAACTATCGAGTGGACCACACGAATGGTTTAACCGTGAAAATCATTCTTTGCTGCTATTTGTGGTGTGAGCCACATGATCTTTAGATATTATTTATTTTTTGCATAATACTCTATAATTATCTCTAAAAGTATATGAACGGTTTAGATATGATAAATACATCATTGTGGGGCTATAACTTCGATCTCCTTTGAACCGTCCGTACAGCACGGAGCTCGAGGAGCGCCTGCAGCTCGAGAGGCCAGCTGTACGCTGTACTGAAAAGCAGAAACGGACGGGCTACTCCTTTGGCCACCGGACGTCCGTCCTCTATGGGCCCCACCATGATGTATGTATTTCATCCATGCCCTCCATTTATTTTTATAGATCATTTTAAGTCATTAGAAAAAAAATGAAGTATATTGAAATCTCAAGTGGACCACATTATAGAAAACAGTGTTGAATGAATTTTGACCATTAAAAACGTTATGTAGGCCATAAAAGTTTTTGATCAAGCTTATATTTATTTTTTCCCTTCATCTGGGTCCTCATGACTTGATCAACATATTTTATGCAATTTATGTGTTTTATCCACATCGTCCATTCATTTTTAGAAAAATTATGGTAAAAAATAAAAAATTTATTTTATACTACCCGCTGTCGGGTCCCATCAGTTCGGGTATCCGGGTCGAGTCGGTCCGGACAGAGGTTTATCCAGACCTGATCCGAAAAAAATCAGATCTGGAAACCACAATCCGATCAGGCCCGATCTTGGCCGTCGGTTCTGTTCGGAACTGGCCGGATCGGGTCGGATCGGGTCGGATCCGCCAGATCGGGTTACAAATGCACACCTCTAGCCGGGAGCCGAGAATGGGGTTCTATGGAGGCTGTCGGCGTCGGATTCAGCGATCGAAAATTTTGTGAGCCCGGTTTCCGAGTTCGGGGCGTGACAACTTATAACTAATCTAAGTCTAATGGTTTGTTTAGGCTTTTAATTCAGCGGGATAAAAAAAAGTTTTAAACAATAAAAATAAAAGACTAAGGATCCAGGGATCTACTCATAGCAATCACATATTTAATTTACTAATTCAATGCATATCTCAATTGGAATTCAAGTGATATCTTATCCAATCAGAAAATAATTCTGTTAAACTATTCATAAAAACAAAGAAGAATATGATTTCAATTGATCGATTCTCTCGTGAAACATTCAGATCTCAATCATAGGGAACTAAAAGCGTCTAATGCACCCAGAGATATCAATATATCAATCAATTATACAGATTGATTCATTCTCTAATTCAGGCTAAACAATTGTTAAATCAAAGCATTCATTTTACTCAGAGTGCACAATAAATACAAAAATAAACAACTCAAAGACTTTAAAGTAAATCCAAATCAAATTAATCTAAAATCATCATTCAAAATAATGTTATTGAATCAAATAAACTAAATACTAAAATTAATTGCAAGCTTCATCCCTTAGCCTTAGGTGAGATATTAGCCTAGTATGACTAACATCTTCGAAAAGAAACAAAAGAAAAACTAAAACTATAAATTAGAATTGAGATGAAGAAGAAGAAAGACGGCTCAATAGAAGTTCTGTCACCCTTAAGTCTTTCTCCCAAGTCCTAATTCATACTTTGGAAGGCCTAAAATATTCCTTTAAATAGGAAAACTTGTAACAACTTAGAATTGACTTCAAATTTATGTACTTTATCATTATTTGGTCGCACTGACTATATGCTTTAATTGCACCAAACATCTCTTCAGTCGCATCAAATAAGTCTCTCGGCAGCCAAATTTCTTTAATATATATCTGAAGTTTTAGTCTCCCTTAAGTCGCACTGAACCTCACTTCGATGGCACCGAATATGGCTTTAATCTCACCTAAGGTCAGCTGAATTATCTATGAAAATCATAGTTTTGATGCTGGACTGTTCTGTGTACTTTCGGTTTGACCGAACCAACCTTAGGTGGGACTGAACAGTTTGTTTATTCTGTTAATGGACTTGTGATTTTCTAGTTTTTTTCTTTATCCTTTGAACTTGGTTTTCTTAGATCTTTAGTATGTAAATTATTTATTAATGTCTTCCAAATCTCCAATTCTTCAGTGTATTTTTTTTAACCTCTAATTCTATCATTTTAAGCGCTTATTCATCTTTAAGTCCAAAATCATCTCACATGTAGAAATCATGTATAATTATATCAAATTAACACTTAATTACAAGGAAAGCCAATATAATTGAGAGAATAAATATGCAATATTTAGGTATTATCAAAAGGTCCCTGTAAGCGTGATCCACCCGCGATCCATCATCCACACATGTGTTCTTCAACCATTCAGAACACTCCACAATGTAATGTTTGCTCTCCAAGTTGCCACAAATTTATAAGATTGCTAAAGCCAACCTTTATAAATAAAGCCTCACCCTCTCATTCCAAAACAACTTCATGCTCGGAAAGTTATAGTCTTTTTCTCTACGCAAGGAGAGAGTGAGAGTAAGTATAAAGAGTGAGAGTATGAGAGTAGAAAAGAGTGACATAAAAAGCGATAATTTAGAAAATTAGTGGCCCGTTGGCTAGTTTTTGGCCCTGTCGGTAACTGGACTAGTTCATTAATATAAAGCCTTTTCAAAATTTCAAAAATTCTAAAAACTTTAGATCTTATGAAGTAAAGATTGTGCGTAAGTGCGGACAATTGAGGGTGCCTAACCCATTCCCTCGTTATCACTGAGGTCTCTATCTAAAATCCCTAATCATAGACCTTATCTAGTAATTTTTGGTTGAGGAGTATCTGATTCTCCAATTCAAGGTGATTCTATGGGTCTTGAAAACCAAGAGGAGCTGAAAGCTTTTCTGTATTTGAGACAACCCAATGGGGTTGAATATATAGAGATTACAACCATCTATACAAGGAAAACAATAAACTCAGAATCCTCTACTTATGGAAATAAACTATACAAGGTATGCTAGTTATATAAGGTATATGAGCTGTCTAACATCCCCCCTCAAACTAATGCTGGTCATCGACAAGTAATAGTTTGCCAACTAGAAAAGAGTGACGTGTAGAAGTGAGGGACTTGGTGAGAATGTTGGCAATCTGATCATGGGATACAACATGTGGAAGAGAAATGAGCCCAGACTGAAATTTTTTGCGGATAAAATGACAGTCAACTTCAATATGCTTCATCCATTCATGAAAAACCGGGTTAGAGGCAATCTGAATGGCACTGAGATTATCGACATGGAGTGGAGTGGGATTCTGTAGAGGAATGCCCAAGTCTGAAAGAAGTCCACGTAACCAGACGAGCTCACTACATGCAACAATATCGTCCGATACTCGGCTTCTATGCTTGATTTGGAAATAGTGGCCTGCTTCTTACACTTCCAAGAGATGAGAGAAGTGCCGAAAAAGACACAGTAGCCAGGGTAGATCTTCGTGTGAGAGCACAACCGACCCAATCAGCATCCGAATAAGCACGAAGGTCCAGAGTCGATGTGGAGGAGAAGAACATGGATCGATCTAGAGTTCCAAGAAGATACCGTAAGATACGTAACACCGCAGTCATATGAAGAGTTCGAGGAGTAGAAACAAACTAACCGACGACTTGGACAGCGTAGGCAATATCAGAGCGAGTCATAATTAAGTAAACCAGACTTCCAACCAAATGGCGGTATAAGTCGGGTTGTGCAAGTAGATCACCATCGTCACGGCCTTAGTGAACGTTCAGTTCTAAGGGAGTCTAAACTGTCTTCTGATCTGTCAATGATGCCAAGACGAGAAGATCCTTTGTATATTTACGCTAGCTGACCAGGATCTCATGATTGGAACTTGAAATTCAAGTCCAAGAAAGTATGTTAGATGACCGAGGTCTTTCATCTTTAAGGATGATTGCAGAAGTTCTTTTAAAGTCGAAATGCCAGTAGCATCGCTACCAATCAGGAGGAGGTCGTTAACATGGACCAGAACAATGACAATTCCGTGAGCAGTGGTGCGCAAAAATAAGGATGAGTCATGACCACTTTGAGTAAAGCCAACACCCGTAACAATATCGTGAAAGCATTGGACCCATGCCCGAGGTGCCTATTTGAGGTTGTACAGGACTTTCTTTAGGCGACATACCTTATTGTCAGGGATTAAAGAGCCAGGAAGAGGTTTCAAATATATGGTTTCTTAGAGGTCTCAATGAAGAAAGGCATTTTTCACATCCATCTGAGCGAGTGGCCATGAGCGAATAGAAGATATACCTAGAAGAGTACGAACAGTTTTCATCTTGGCTACGGGAGCGAATGTCTCATCATAATCAATTCCGTATTCCTATTTGTATCCCTGAGCGACAAGTCGAGCTTTATATCGATTCAATGATCCATCAGACTTGAGCTTAACAGAATAAGTCTATTTGCTACCAATTAGCTGTTGGTCAGCAGGTCGAGTGACAATGTCCCACGTATGATTATCATCTAATGCCACAAGTTCTTCTGCCATAGCCTTCTTCCAACAATCATGAGTGGCTGCCTGAGAGTATGAAGTAGGAATAGAAACAGTATCCAAAGTAGCATTCATGGCAGACATAGAGCATATCAAGCGATCAGACGCTCGATGTTTACGAGTGGAACAACGTATCGAGGTAGGTTCGGGATCTGCAACAGGTACAATAGGTTCGGGTTGGGTAATAGGTGGTGGATGTGTACGTGGTTGACGTGAGTAAACCTGTAATAGACGAGGGAGAGTACTTGAGACAGACGGAATTTCTGGAAAGACGGTTAGACCAGGAGAGTTTGGAGTATGCGGAGGAGGAAGAGATGAATAAAAGGCAATACGTTCAAGAAAAATAACATATCGTGAAACCCGAACACGACGAGAAACTGGATCATAACATCGAAAACCCTTCTGAGTTTTTTCAAATTCTAAGTACATACATTTGACCGATTTTGGAGATAGTTTGTTACGCTCACGTGAAGCCAGGTGAACGTAACAGATACAACCAAAAATACGAAATGTGGAATATACAGGAGGTAAGTCAGTGAGAACAAAGTATGAAGATTTACTATTTAGAACTTTGGTTGGCATCCGGTTAATCAAGTAGACGAAATGTAACATTGCTTCAGCCCAGAAAGAACGAGGAACACTCATAGCTATCATCGGGATGTTGGCAGTTTCAATATATGATAATTTTTTCATTCAGCCACCTCATTCTGTTGTGGAGTATCAGAACAGGTTGTCTGATGAATAATCCCATGACCTTGAAGAAATGTACGAAAATTGGTTGAGAGATATTCTCCTCTTTAGTCAGAGCGGAGAGTTTGAACTGGAACCCGAAATTGAGTCTCCACCATAAAGTGAAATAACTTGAATTTTTTAAAAACTTGTAACTTCGATTGCAGAAAGTAAATCCAAGTGTAACGTGTGAAACAATCAATGAATATAACATAGTATCATAACCCAGAGAGAGACATAATTGGTGAAGGACCCCAGACATCCGTATGCACAAGTTCAAACATAGAAGATGATTTTGTAGTACTTAGAAAAAAGGAAATACACTTACTTTTTGAAAGACAATAGGAAGAACAAGAATAATCTAAATCATTTTTATTAAGAGAAATATTCCCTAACATGCCAGACGAAAGTAATTGAAGTAACTGATCGGAATGTGGATGACCTAGGCGAAAGTGCCACAGTTTCCACAATTTATTTGCCGAACATATATCTGATGAAGATGGAGAAAAGAAACAACGAGTTGGAGTGATAGATGAATCAAAGTTCAGCACGTACAGACGACTATACCGCCTACCCGTCCCAAGTACCTTTTCCGTTGTCAGATCCTGTACAAAACAACAGTTTGGAAGAAATATGACTAAGCAGTTATTGGATGTGAGTTGACCAACTGAAATTAAATTGGAGGAGAGATTAGGGACATGAAACACATCACGAAGGGTGAACTGCCGATGAGCAGAAGGAGAGAAAGTCAATGATCCAACGGACTGAATAGGTAGTCTAGTGCTATTCGCATTAGAAATAGCTTGATTGCTGGTGTAGAGACGAATGTCACGAAGATGGGATACATCACCGGTCATATGACTGGAAGCACCCGAATCGAAGAACCATGTAGAAGATGGGGATATACCTGACATACCGGCCGTAGAAAGGGCCTGAACGATTTGCTGGAGCATCGCAGGAGTCAACGGAGATGAAAGACCTTCAATGGAAATAGTAGATGCAGAATCACTAACAGACAGCTCAGAAGAAATAGTGACAGCAGTAGCAGAAAGAGCACGATCACGACCACCACATCCACAACCGAAAGAAGATGCATAGGCACGTGTACGACAATCCTGAATACCATGACCAGTCCGTTGACAATAAGCGCATCATTCCTTGCATTGAGTGACAACATGGCCCACCTTGTTGCACCCGTGACAAGTCAAAGGAGAGGAACCAGAACCATGTGTTGGTGGAGTGGTGGACACAGCAAGCACCATATCAGATGAGCCTGGAGTTGAGGAAGGAAGAGAGAGAACTTTCAGTCATTGTTCCTCAGCCAATAAATCATTAATAACTGAATTCAATGAAGGAGTAGGGCTATGGTTCAAGAGAGCAGCCTGACAATGCTTAAATTCCGGACGTAGCTTCATAAGGAATTGATGAACTTGCGCACTCTCGCGCATAGTTTGGAATATTTTAAAGTCATGAGGAAATGTTGGATCCATCATAGCCATCTTTGTCCAAATTGTGACAATTTTAGAGTAAAATGATTGAATACCGTCGTCACCCTAAGTAAGGTTAACGAGATCCTCTTTCAGGCGATATAATCGGGCCGCATTACTCTTTTGATAAATCGTCTGGAGATGTTCCTACATTGCCTTAGTAGTGCGATGAGGTGTGAGGCCAACAGCAATGGAGCGATCGATCGAATCGAGAATCCAAGTGATAATCCGTCCATTGTTCATTTCCCAATCAGCTATTTTGTCGGCCTCTGTGGAAGAGGGGATAGTAACAGATTCATCTAGTAGTCCCCACAAACCACGACCCTTGAGGAAATTCTTAAAATGGATGACCCATAGAAAATAGTTGGTACCATCAAAACTACAACGTGGGGCCTCTGTACGTGATTTGTCCATTGATCTGAAGTAATGGAAAGCATAAAAGAAGGTCTTAGATGTACCGTATAGCAAGAGATATCCAAGGGGTTGCACTTTCTGGATCTGGCAGAGTAACAATAGCAACAGGGGCTCTGGATTGGGAAAAGATAGATCAGAACAGAGGGGCATTGGATGTGGAAAAGAGAGTGCTGAATCTGGATTTGGAATAGAGGAGCGCTGGATTTGGATTTGGATGATCTGGATCTGGATCGAAACAGAGGAGCACTGGATCTGAAACAGAGGGGCGCTGGATCTGGATTTGGACGAGCAGAAGAGCAAAATGGCAGGAGCACTGGATCAGACGAGCAGAGAGGCCGGACGAGCTTAGGTGTGTCGGATTGGACAAGCAAAGGGGCCGGATGAGCTCAGGTGCGCCGGATCTGGATGAGCAGAGGGTCAGGAGTGCTGGATCAAAACGAGCAGGGGCCGAAAAATGTAGGGGAGCAGAGGGGTCAGACGAGCAGAGGCAGTCGGATCTGACAGGTGGTGCCGGTTTTAGATCAGTGAAGCTCTGATACCATGAAAACCAAGAGGAACTGAAAGCTTTTCTGTATTTGAGACAACCCAATGAGGTTAAATATATAAAGATTACAACCATCTATACAAGGAAAATAATAAACTCAAAATCCTCTACCTATGGAAATAAACTATATAGGGTATGCTAGTTATACAAGGTATGTGAGCTGTCTAAATAGGTCTAGCCGCCCATAAATTCTAAGCTTCTCGTGATTAATGGCGACTCTAAGTCAATCAGATTTATCATATTCAGTTCACACAATATCCATTTAAAACCTAGCCACAATATCATATTGGGCACCAATTTTGAGAGCGTGCATACCTTTTGTAATGCCTCAAAATTTTGCCAACTTGGGAATTACATGTCCTTAGGCGTTACCTTTGATATCTTGATTTAAGTGCATGTCCATATGTGTATTCGCACACGTTTGGGACCAAAATGAGTGATTTTGGGTCTACCAAAATTGCTTGACTGAGTTGAAATTGTGAAGTTTGGAGAACATAGACAAAAAAATCCGACCCAGAGGTCGAGGGTCGACCTCCATTTGAACAACTTAAGTATGTTAACTTAAAAAATACATATATTCTTGAATATAATTCTGATTGAAGTGATTTAAAAGGCAGATTGAATCACAATGGGTTTAGTTTTATAAAAAAAAATATAAAATATTATGACAATATTCTTGCACTAGGTAGTTTGCAAAAGTTGTTAGAGTCGCATGATGAGAGAGTGTTGAAATTCTGTGAAATATGCGTTGAAGTCGCTTGTTGAGGGAATGTGAAATTATGAGGATCATGTATCATGATGAGAGAGTGTTGAAATTCAGTTCACACTAGGTAGTGCATGTCCATATATTCTTAACACATCATTCATGTACCTAGAAAGACTAGATTGGAAATTGTTGTCATTTCTGGTATCATTATCTACGCCTGGTTGTGTTGATAATATGTGTAAGTTATTCAGTATTTGTGCGTTAGAAGTGACATGCTTAAGAGTATTATATGTAAAAATTTCTAGAATATTTCTTCACTATGTTGACGTTTGACGCATTCTATTTGACATATGCAGATGACTCCGAAATAAGATCAGTTGGTAGTGCAACCAGGGTACCCCAATAAATTTCTAGCTTCTTCCCGCTTGATAGTTGTATTTTTGGTACATGTTGCATTTATTGTGATTGATAAAATTCTCATACGGGTGCATACCAATTTTGCAATTATATCTCTTGGATGTTAGTCTTATACTTCTAAATTTAGTTATTTTCACTTTGCTTTGGATCTATTAGTAGAAATGTATTATTTATATTATTTATGTATAAAATGAATGTAAATGTAAATGAAAACACCTGCATTTTTCTTAAGTTAATACCCAGGAGAATCTTTGGACTCTGGAGCGTGACGCCTGACTCATGGGTGACTGATGGGATGGTGTTCACAATGACTTTACATTTTACCACACAAATATGATGTTCCACATTCAATAATTATTGATGCGGATTCAGAGGATGGACGTGTATTAGGTTCTAGCTAGCCCAAGCTCGGCACAGGTCTGTGATGTATGGGTTTTATCTACACCGTCCATCCATTTTGTGATATTATTGTAGGGGGTTAAGCCCCAAAACAAGGAAGATCCAAGGCTCAAGTGGACCATACAATGGGAATTAAACACCGGCCGTTGATAACATTTCTAGACCACGAGTTTTGAATCAAGCTTATATTTGTGTTTTCCCTTCATGCAGCTCTACGTGGCCTTACGAACAGGTTGGATGGCAAAAAAAAAAAAAAAAACATTAGGGCAAGCCCTATGAAAGTTTCATCGGGTCCAGCGTTATCACTACTATATCCTGTGGTGTGATCCACTTGGGCCTTGGATCTACTTTATATTTTTGGACTTATACTTAAAATGATATGCCAAAAATAGATGGACGGTGTGGATAAAACTCATATATGAATGTGGCCCCTCAAACCCCCTGCGACTAATACCTAGATTTGTGCCACCTCACCCTACTTGCGGTAGGTTATAGATAACAAATATACTTCAATGGTCACGTTTCACCTTAGGTGTTTATGCACATCCGCGGAGGAAATCACCAAAGTCATGAAACGTGACAAATCAAGAGGTTAGCTTTGCCAGAAAGGAATATGACAGGTGTGGCCCAGTGGCCAGGTGGAAAGAGAGACTGGGACGTCTTCGTAGGGTTGCTCGCCAAGAGCTATCATGTGAATGACATTAAAATGGACGGTCCATATTTGTTATATATAAAATAGTTTGATCAATATTCATGAAGTGAGCCTATCTCAGTCAACGGGTCTGGTCCTAAAATTTACCGAACTTGGGTCATTAGGTTTGGGTCTTGCCGACTCTGAGTCCTCTCATTATTTAGAACGGGTCCAAGACAATTTCTTGGCCAAGATGGATCAGGGAAGGCCTGATTGGAGGCGGAAGTAATCCAAACTGCTGAAACATTAAAACAGGCATATTTCATAAATTTAAATAAACCTTAAAATAGATATATCTCGTAAATCAAAATGAATTATTCGACATACAATATATAATTTTTGGTAGGAGAAGCTACTTTAGCTAACTAACCCCTCTACTCCGGGTTGCCTACGCTGAATTTGTGAGATTCCATCATATCGATGGTCGAAAAATCATTTTATCTCCATTTTTATTATTTATAGCAAATTTTAGTTTGATCATAACTTTTGATCATTGAGTTTTAAGAGTCATGCCCAATATGAAAAGGGCTTTAAAAATTTAAGAAAATAATGTGTTAGTCCAAATTGAACACTTACTATTTTTGGCCAAAAGCCATGAAATCTAGTAGAAATTATGATCATCTATAAATAATAAGTTTATTATTTATATTAAGTTATGATTTTAGAGAGTTTGAATTAAAGTTTGATTATGAAACTTCTTCCTAAGTTTGATATCTCTATATAAAGGACTATGAATTCATTTTTATCATCAATCATGTTATATTTTTATTAGATTTTATTTCTTGACCTAGTGGATTTGAGAAATTTATGTGAATAGTACAAATAAATTCCATGAATTTGGAGTAATTATCATCGATGAAGAGAGTGCTAGACCTCATCACGTCCACCCCTGCGTCATCTCAAATCCGGGTCTAGCTTTTGAGGACCCAATCAAGTTTAGGTCAAAGTCCACGTTAGATAAAGGCATTCACATGATTGGGTCCACTCGAATGGATGGATTAGATCATACCCAAGTGTGCCATTTTGACGAATGCACAGTGTGGATATGACTTAGTAAACCTCATTTCATTGATAAAATAGTTAGGATCCGTACTCTTGTTCTGGTGATAGACTCTCAGGACTTGAAATCCCACTAGGGCGTGAGTGTGTAGGGTTGTGTGAAAAAATAAAAATTAAAAAAGAAATTAAATTAATTTTTTTCCTAAAATAGTTATTTTATACAAGAGACAAAAGAGGTTGTTACATACACATGTGGACTCGACCCACGTATGCAAGATCCAGGCCATGTGTCAGGTGGGGCTACCCCAAGAACATGCAATGTCCAAAAATAGGCCGGTCGAGCTGTTAGGTGGAACACGCGTGTGCAATGATGCTATTGATGGTCTTCTTTCTCTATAATTCCATTTTTTATACTAATGTGGTGGATCTGATAAGGGAATATCAGATTAATGGGCCATGGCATCTTTCACCGTCGGATGACGTATGCAATGCTGGCAGTAGCCACAGCCGTTCATCTCCTCAATCATTCTCCGCATGAATATCTTGAAATGGACTGACATTTTTTGTTTTTACTTGGAAGGAAGCAAGGGTTGGTAGTGGATGCACGTCATCGTCGTCGGATTGGCTTGAAACAATAAATGCCAAGCGGACGCGGTTTGGCTTGTGACCCCAACACCAGCCGGCTAGCAGGTGTCAAAGCTCTGCGGAACCCATCATGATGTATGTGTTTTATCCATGCCGTCCATCCATTTTTACAGCTCATTTTAGGGCATGAGCGTAAAACTGATGCAGATCTAAATCTCACACTATAGGAAACAGTGGGGATTGAATGCTTACTATTGAAAACATTATGAGGGCGACAGGTGTTTTGTATCAACCTAATATTTGGGTTTTCCTTTCATCCATGTCTGTGTGACCTTATCAACTGGTTGGATGGCAAATAAACATTACAGTGGGCCCTAGAAAGATTTTAACGATCTACGTTCAATCCGAACTGTTTTCTTAACGGTGTACGTTCAATCCGAACTGTTTTCCTATGGTGTGGTTCACCTGATATTTGGATCTGCCTGGTATTTGTGCTCATGCTTTAAAATAAGCTCAGAAAATGGATGAACAACATGGATAAAAGACAAATAATAATGGGCTTACGGAGCTTTGACGCCATCTAACACCAGTTAGATGGCTGGTGCTGGGCCGCATGGATGCCGAACAGTATGTGGTCCAATCAAATCCCACCACATCAAGCTACTATGAAAGTTGGTAGTGTTAGGCTGAGAACATGGTCCAATCAAATCTCACCATGTCATGCAACTATGAAGGTCATCCATCAGATCAATGGTCTGAATGGCATGGCCCCACTGTCACGGACTGAAGCTGGGATGCAGATTTCATGCCAATGCCTTCCTGCAATGGCTGAAGCCCACCACGATGTTTTATGAGAAATCCATAGCATCTATCTGCTTTTACAAATCATTTTAAGATATGAGACAAAAAATGAAACAGATATAAAACTTAAGTTGGCTTCAAGTCACAAAACATTGAGGATTAAATGTTTGCCCTGTTGAAATGTTCATAGGCCCATAGAAATTTTGGATCAAGCTAATATTTTTGTGCTTTCAGTTAATACCAGTAGGAATGATCTTATGAACAGTATAGGTGGCATATAAGCATTAGGGTGGATCCCAAGGAGGTTCAATGGTAGGCATTTCCCTACACCTTATTTTTTGTTGTGTGGACTATTTGAGTCTTGGATATGCCTAATTTTTTGTCCCATGTCCTGAAATGATCCAACGAAATGGATAAACGAGGTAAATTTCTCACAAACATCATGGTGGGCCTACATAGCTTTTTGCATGAGCTTCCTACTAAAGGCTTTCATAGGAAATTCCCATCCCGGAAACTATAGAGTTTGGGACCTGTGGCAGTGCGTATATGTTCAACCTGTCAATAAGGGTTGCCCCACCATGAAAATTCGATGCCCTTAAATTAAGGCTAATTGGACCATTAGGTAGGCCACAACAAAGAAAACAATAAACCATTGCCCAAAAACCTCCAAGTCACATGGGGATCCATATTTGGCTCAAATTCAATCTTTGTATGATATGTATTTGGTGGGTGTGCTAGAGCTGAATGCAGCTCGGATAAAACTGAATGCCTTGTGACCCCAAATGCTGAATTGACTATGAGACTGAGTTCCATGTACTTGGCTGTCTATCCATCAACTATGTAAAAAAAGTTTAGGCAATTTGTGAAAGGGTTCATCCTTTCGATGAGTTCTTTTTCCCTTTATAGTGAAAGAACTTTCAACTAGGCATGTACAGTTCAATGATACCACAACATTAATAAGAGGAAATGACCTAAGCTGAACGTATTGTACTGATATTTATACAATTGCTTGCAATCAATGTGGAAATAAATAAAAATAAAAATAAAATGGATAACTAATGGCAAGTCATTTGTCACTAGGTAAGACGCCAAAGCTTCGCATGCAAGATGATAACCGGGCATGATGGTATGTTCGTTGTTTAGTTGGGCTTCATAGGCGAGACAATCACAGTTATCAGTATTAGATAGCGGATGAATCTTCAACGGTCTATTCATCGTATGGTTGGGCTTCCTAGGTGAGATGATCATGTTTAAACAATGGTCTATTCATAATCTAGAATCGCCAGGGGTGTAATCGAGCTAAACCGAGTCGGGCTGGCCTTAGCTCGACTCGACTCGGCCACTAGCTGACCTCAGCTCGAACTTGGCTCGGCTCGGTCATCGAGCCTGATAGGTCAGCTCAATTCGGTTCGGTCAACAACTCGGGCAGTTTGGGCCGAGTTCGAGCCAAGATCGAGTCAAGTCTGTCTGTGTGGCATTTCCACAAACACCTAGACTACACCTTCAAAATCCCACAATCTGTAAAATAGCAGCAAAGGTTTTTCAGGTATTTTATCAAATACCTTCCAAGTAACATAAAAATCTAGAAAAAAAGGGTTTTTATTTCATATACATACCTTCCTTGCCACCAACTACACTTCGTTGAGTCATTTCATTAAACATTTGGTGAGCAACATCAATATCAAAGTAACCGAGTCATCGAATTGGTTCGATCTGAGTTCGATTCGAGCTAGATTCGATCTAAATTGAGTCGAGCTGGGGCCAGCTTGAACTTGGCTCAAGCTCATTTTCGAGCTCAAAACATTAGCTCGACTCGGCTCAAACTCAACTTCGAACTGAGTCGAATCGAGCTTTTTCGAGTCGAGTCGAGCTAGCTAACTGAGCTAGCTCGGTTCGTGTACACCCCTAAGAATCGCACTTTGTAGGAAAGACGGTTGGTGGGGTGGCAGTTTGTTCGTCACTTGGAACTAAACTTCATATGCAAGGTAGTTGTAGCTAACAATTACATGTTTGTCACTTGGGGCTACTTGTAGGTGAGACTATCATGATTTATCTGTCTGCTTGTTGTTCGACTAGGCTTCATAGGTGATATTGCCATAGTAAGATGATGGTTGTCTATTCATTATAGATTCGAGCTTCATAGGCAAGACAACCAACGGAATTACTAAGCATGTAGGTAAGAAAGCTCCGATGGCCTTTTGTTCAGAATTTAAGGATCTTTCTAGTGGTCTAGCAGTGTAATCATGGATATAGTTGGATGGATAAACAATTTAATCAGTCAATGCTTTCTACAGTATTACATTGGCCAACGGTGGTGTTAAATCGAGACTAAGCTAAACTTCCTAAATTAAGATAAGCATCCATAAGGGACGAAAGATAGGCATTATTCCACTGGATGAGAGAGTTGGGTTGGATTGACATGGGAACGGAGTTCTTCGTTATTTGCTTTATCTATAAGCACATAAGGAAGTTGGTAGAGAATTGTATACGGGACCAATCTCCATAATTTTCTCTTAATTAATTGGCTAATTAGCAAACGTGGTTGAATATGCTTCTACCTTAAAGATGATTTCTCATGATTTTCGTGCTTCCAACCAATTAATGACAAGTGTAGCCAATCATGTTCCGCCATTTGTCTTGGAGTATATCATCGCCAACTAGCTATTCAATTGCAAATACTATATTAAGTCATTACATAAGCTATAACCTTTTATATTTTATCACGTGTCTATGAGATACTTGCATGCTTTTGGTCTACTTGGCTGTCTAAAACATGTCCTCCGAATCTTAATCTCCCATGATTTATTTTTTTTCGATTATTTTAGATGTAAGAATCTCATCCTCGGCTTCTATATGGCGGTACATGTTGCCACATGTCAGCTTTCTAACCGTCTAATTTTATGATGTTAAATTAATTGTAACTATGTTGGTGTGCATCATTATGGGGAGTACCATTTTCATGGGGGGGTGATCCTTTTGGACGGGTCAAATGTAACACACACCCCTATGGGCCCTACACCCAATAGGTCACTTCCACTTCAAAGGGGCCCAACCTCACTTTTAAAATCAACAACTTTAGTACACAATTTATCTATCGGATGGTATGCATGTGCAAGCATGGCAATCTAGATTATTCAAATCAAAGTCAGTGTAGCTTTAGGATAAAATTCAAGATCTGACAATCGTAACCATACAACTGATGCCCATAAAATGGATTATCAGAAGGAAATCGTTAGTGGTTCAAACTTAATGGGTTAAATCAGACGGTTCAGATCATCTAACCATATAGATTTTCATAATATAATCCATTGGCAATTGTCCCACACTCTCAACGGTCCAAAATTGAAATACACGCGTGCTAATTTTAGGTGGGTGTTTTGCTACACCTTAACAACATGCTGCCTCTGATAGCACTAGCACCCTTGACAAAATGAAATACAAGAAAAAAAAAAAAAAACAAAAAGAACTGAGGGCCCTTAGGTTGCATGGAACCGAAATCCATGGGAAAGAAAAACAATGTTGTACCATATTTCTAGCCATTCCTATAATAGTTAATCAGGGAATAACATGAGTCATTACATAGGAATATATAGTATGCTAAAAGATTTTAAAAAATATTTGGAGCACTTTTTATGAAAGCATAGCTGGTGTTGAGCTAGATTGTATATGTTATTTGATGATAGGGCACGATCTAAAAATTCAAAGGATAGAAAACGATCGAGATAAGAAAAATAGTAGAAGAATACAAAGAGGGAGAAGGATATGAAAGACTAACTTGACAATGATTTAGTTATCATAATGCTGAAGTAAAGAACAAAATTAGATACATAGTATCTGTGTAACAGGAAAGCTTATGAATAGAAGAGAAAATTAAAAGAACAATTCGTCTCATTCCAACCAAATAAACCAATTAGTTTATCTTTCATTATCATAACTTTAGCTCTATCTTAAGAGTTGCGATGATCTTTAGTGGTAATCTTTAGCTGTAATACAAGTTTATGCTATTACGCTAAACTATTTTTATTTCAATACAAACAATTCTTCATTAAAAAAGGCTTATTACGATATCGCCTTATGGTTGATTGTAACTATTTTCTTTTTGTATCATTGTTTTATATTGTCTGGTATACAAAAAGTCCATTTATACGAAAGGCAAAGTGCAACTCATCTTCGGAGGAAGAACCCTACCCTTCGAGAGTCGCCTGATCATCTTGTAAGAATCTTATGCGAGTGGCTGAATAGGCGACCGATTTTCTCATGTCTCAGTCATATACAATCACGTTCGACGTATCTGCCTATCTTGGCGTTTGGGGTCAAAGTTGTTCAGTTTGAATCGAGCTGCATAATTGGTTCTAGCACCCCCCACACTACACATGACCAAAAACAAAACAAGGGCTAACAAGCAATTATGGTCAGAAAAAAAAAGGAAAGATTTTCCACAACATCCTTGATTTAGCTTGAAAGACTAAAATGGGACATGGAATGCGTTCACCAAGTGCCGACATAAATTTTGTCCGTCATCATGTGCATATATCAGACATGGAATCTACAATAAAATAGCAAAATCATCATTTCACGTAGGAATATTTGTACTATTTGTAAGAATTCTATATAGTGAGCCTTATTGATCAACAATTTGGATTATCCTATAGGTTGGATAATGTGATCGGGTGCACTAGCAGGCCCCACTAAGTGGTGATACATCCAGAAATTCGTGTAAGGGATGGTGTGCTGCTAGTGTGATATGCACACAGTAGCGTAAGGGAATTGAGATTCCCAATTTCATGTGGAGCCTTTCAGGGAGAAGAGTTTTGATGGGTTTCAAACTCCTCTATCCTCCCTAGTATAAAATTAGAGCTGGATCCCCAATCCAACACCATGATAGAAGCTAAATCCCATCGTGCCTTCTCTAAAGAGTTGTAAAGGAAAGGAAGATCCCGACATCTGAATTCAACTATCAGCATCCGAATTCTACAATAATGGGGTCATAGATAAGTAAGCTATCTCTCATCTCCATATCCACTGCATAGCAAGGTCCTTCGGCGATTCTGCAAATAAGACCCAACATTATTTACAAACGCCCCATGCCTAACATAAACACGTGGTGCTTTTTATTAATGGTGATTAGAGGTGCATGCTGGCACCCAGTTGCACAATTCACGTTTGCCAAAATGGGTAAATTCCTATGGTAAGAGAATCCAGGGAGACAAAACTTACATTCGTTGTGGTGCCAACCATGGAAATTTCGAATTTCCACGGAAGGCCTTTTCATAATTGATCATTTCAGTGCATCCAAACCACTCCTAACAAGACAAATGAAGCTCCAGTGAATAAAAATAAAATAAAAATACTAATTTAAAACTTTGATTATGCTCCTTAATTGAAGGAATATCATGTGGCTAATATACTCTCGTCGCATACAATATTCTATTTAATGAGATTCTTGTCCACTCCAATTGGGATAGAGATGAGACTTTAGGTTTGCTAGAATACATTCAACATTGGGACAGGATATCCGGAACTTCCGCCCTTGGATCAGGTACTTTCAATGGTCTAAAAAATATGTGTGGATTGGAATGCAAGAAATAACTCAATTAAAATATTTCAATACTTCGATTATTTAAAGATTAAAAATACTTGCCATAATTAAAGAAAAAGAATTAAATTATCAAACATCTGAACTATTCTAATATAAGTGTTTTTATTTTTGGCTCTACACCCTGGATATGGACCATAATAGTAGGCCATTTAAGATAAATGATCCAGTGATCCTAGAGCAGGATAAGTTACGGTGTTCCTAGTTGTAGAGGGATTAGTGCGCAATTCCCATCGATCAATCTGAACCGCCCATTTGGTCCCCAACTCACAGTTTTGGGTTAGAATGCAAAAATCACATCTATTAACTGATCCAAACCATGCAAAACTCGGCCTTCTCTTTTGCAGCCATCCATTTCCAAGCCATGGTTGGGGGACTTAGGATCATTAGTCAAACACCTTCTTTGGAAGTAAAAGAAAACATGATCCTCCCCACCAAATGAATGATTAAAATTGATGGCCGGACCGATATTTTTATAAACAATAATTACCGTTCATTTTATAGGCTATTGATCACATGGTTAGAATTGTCTCATTAGTATGATTTTGCTCACTGCCCATGAAGTGTAGGATGCAGATAGAATGTTTGGACTGTCAATCTCTATGTAGCTAGGAATATTATAATAAATCATGTTGGAGTTGGAGAATTGGATTATTTCTCCCTAATTAAATAGGATTTCTAAATCTTCAATACCATATAGGAACATAGATCATGTGGGGTTACTGTTAGATAGTATTTTTCAAAAACCCATTTCAGGCCCTATCCATTGCACCATGTAGTGGACCACTGACACTTGATCACCATACATAAGAAAATACTTTTGGTCGGATGCAACTTAATATATAATTATATTACTGATATTGGTCCTGCACATCAGAATTTTGAAGTCTCCTAAAAATCATCCACAGTCACACACGTGTACAGGTTGGTTCATTTCATAGGTGCAACCATATGTGCAATATCCAAGACATCCGTCAGGTGGGTCCCACTACTTAGATGTTTTCAAAAAATAAAAATAAAAAATACTTGATATTAGAGACATGTAGGGTGGTAAGAAAAGTTCAGGCTAGTAGTTTTTTAGCCATATATTTATTTCATGAGGTGGAGTATGCCTGACTTGTGATGGATCAGATGTTGTGTCTATGTGCATGTTGACACATGTATGGCATGTACAGGAGTTGTTGGTGTGGGCCTGACAACCCCTTAATGGTTGATGAAAAGAAAAACCATAATCAACAGAGAGGAAAGTCCAAATATAATAACCTGAAACCAAACAAAAAAACCGTTAAAAATGAAATACAAAAGCAATGTTAAAAACTAGAAAAATAGTGACCAGGATAAATCATTTGACTACCATGTTGTGGCAAACCATGCCATTTTGCAAGAGAGTATTATAAGCGGATAAAGAAGCCATCTTCTGCACGTCAAGAAAATGTGATTGAGGAACCTAATATTATGGCTATGCTCATAGAGGTTAAGATGGTTCATGTAGAAATGTGTGATTATTGGTGGATCGACACAAGTGCCAGCACAAATGTGTGTTATGATTGCACATTGTTTAAGAATAATGAGGAGATTTCTTATGGCAAAAAAGTTCAAATGGGAAATGTTGTTACAACAAATGTAATTGGATAAGGAAATGTTGAACCTGTGTTTACCTCTGGGAAGATCGTTACTCTAGTTAATGTTCTTCGTATGACTGATATGCCTAAGAACCTTGTATGGTCTAAGGCAGGTTATTGATTCAGGCTAAATCACTGTGTGTGATTCATGTACAGTCTGCTTTAAAATAAATCTAATTTAAGACTTAGTTCACTAATTTATTATAGTCTAAACACGATTCGCTAAGTGAGGTTCATGATATTTTGTTACTGTTATTTATCCACGATAGCTCTTCTTTTTACCTAATTTTGTTTTGTTTAAAATAAGTGGGGGATTATTATATGTATTTCAATAAAACTTCGGTAGTTTGAAAAATCAAGTGTCTTTACTTGGTTTTTTGTCTTTTTCATGCTTTTCTTCAGTCCTATATCCGATAAAATATGAGATGAAAATGAGTTTATATATCTTTACCTAACATAGACTCTTATGAAGCGTTTTAAATTATGCCCAAGCCCGACCCGGTTGGAAAACCTTTAACTGGGCGTATGCGTGCGTGCACACCCACGTATACACCCATGAATGGGGTGCAATCAGACCCCAATTGGCCTGGATGGGCCTCATTGATTTGAGTCGTGGTGGTATGCACTTCAACCCAACAATTGTTCATATCATAGGCAATTTGTTCATGCCTACAACAACAATCTACGTTCTTAAACAACTTTATTTCTATTAAATATTTATTGTTTTCGGCATAAATTATTTATTTTCTAATCAAATTTGAAAAGTTTGACTTAGTAAGGATTGCAAATATAAAAAAACCTTCCTGTCAGGATAAAAAATGGCTGAAAATGAAAATTTCAAGTTCTACGAAACTGCACTTAGACAAAAGTGAGACGTGGGGAGCACCCATTCCAGGTTACCAAACGACCTACGCCCTAGGCTCCGAAAATGGTTGTCGATGGCAATTACGAAATTTCCAAGGAAACAGGGGCCAATTTCCCTGGCCAAGGAGCGCAATGGGACCGCAGGGAAAGAAAAGACGAAATGGATCATGCTTTTGCAGAGTGGTACTTCGCCAGCCCAGCCGCCATAATGCTGTCCTGCTCGGAGGCACACGTGCTGATTTCCACACGTGTGTAAGATCATGGCCGTTCACGTTGCTGTCTCCTCCAAAAGCGGATTGCATACTGAGTAAACTCTGTGGGCCCACCGTCATTAATGCATTTTATACACTCCATCCATCCATTCTAACGGAATTTTTTAGTGCTTTATCCTAATTTTTGAAGCATATTCAAAACTCAAGTGGACCACACCACAGGAAACAGTGTGAATTGAACGTCCACCGTTGAAAAGTTCTTGGAGCCACAGAAGTTTTAGATGAAGCTGATATTTGTGTTTTTCGTTCATCCATGTCTGTGTTATCTTATGAACAGGTTGGATGACAAATAAACATCACTGCGTGCCTTTGGTAGGTTTCAACGGTGGATATCACACTGTTTCCTGTGGTATGGTCTACTTGAGCTTTGGATATTCTTCAATTTTTGGATCAACCGTTAAAATGATATGGAAAAACGGATGGACGGCGTGGATAAACCACGCGCATTCATGGTGGGCCCAACGGAGTTTAGTCAGTACGATAATAGCGCATTGAGTAACTCTGTACGCAATCCGATTCCGTGTCCTCCATATATATCTCATCCGATGTACTACATGCAAAAAATAAATAAATAAATAGGTAAAAATATTTAAAATAAATAAATAAATAATCAAATTGGCTGTGTACGGGAGCCTTTCCATGCGCATGGTTACATTGACTTGTTGGCGTCCATATTACCTATCTGGACCGTCCATCAGGTCCAGACTGCTCTTCATCGGCTGCCTTGATAAAACGAATCCATCGGATGATTCAAACCATCCAGTCTGGCATGAGAGAAAATTGATGGACAAGATCATTTTCAGAGTATAGGGCCAGCAAAGGGTATTTAGGATCATTCAATTTCTGCAGCAGCAAAAAAAGAAAGTGGGCTGGACTTGATGGACGATCCAGATAAGTGATTTGGATGCCAATTATTCCAAATGTGATGGACGATCCAAAACCTGTGGCCCAAAAGAAGTTTTTAATGGTGAGTGTTCAATCATCACTGTTTCCTATGGTGTGGTCAACCTTAGATTTAGGTCTGCGAGCTGGAAAATGGATGGACGGAGTAGATAAAACACATACATAATCGTGGGGCCCACTCAGCACTCGCAAGGCTGGTATGCAATCCGCGTTCCCACCGACATTCCGTAGTGTGTACGTCGGAAAGTTATGTGGCTCCACGATGTATGTGTTATATCTACACCGACCATTCATCCATGATGTATGTGTTATATTTACATCATCCATTCATTTTGACAGCGGTTTCTGCCTAAGATGAGAAAAATGAAGAAGAAACAAAGCTCAAATGAACCACAAAACAGGAATAAAAAGACAAAGAAAAAGGAGACTGATACCCACCGTTAAAACTTTCCTATGGCCTATTAGGATGTTTATTTGCCATCCAATTTATTCATAAGGTCACGCAAACCTGGTTGAAGGGAAAGCAAAAATATCATACAATCTATTCATGAGGTCCCCAAGAAGTTTCAGTGGTGGACGCTTCAATCCCCACGGCTTTCTATGGTGTGGTTGACTTCAGCTTGGGATCTATATCTTTTTTGGGGTTATGCCGTAAAATGATATGGAAAAATGGATGGACGGTGTGGATATATCACACACATCATGGTGGAACCTATATAATTTTGCCAGTTCAACACATCAGGCAATCGGTCCCATACGTTGATCCCACCGGTCGATTACTCAATTGAGGAATCATCCCGTACATTGACTGACACATTAAGAATATAATATCAGTGAAAAGAAGTGGGCCACACCAAGACGATCTGGTATGCAAATCTGGCCGACTCACTCATTGCGTGGCTGCACTGCTGCACTGAATCATACGATTAGACGTTTTTTTTCTTCTCTTCCTTCTCTCTATGATTGGATGGTCATGATTAACCTTTGTAGATGGATAGAAATGGCTGTCCTGCATTTGATCATTCCCCATTCTCCTGATATTTTGTACATGGAATCTAGACTTTTGGGCTCACCTGATCAACGGATTGGATGTTGCATATCCGCACGTGGGGCAGCGAATGTTCCAGCTTGCTGGAACTGATCTTGAAAGTGAACTCGCGCGAGTGAACTTCCAACATCAAACGCACATCTCATCGAGGCAGAATGTAAAACGCTTGCGTACGTCGCGCGTTGGAGCCTACCGTAGTCACTTTCTCGAACTTTTGGGGGAGGGGGGTAAACTGAACCAAATCTGGACCGTACATCAGCTTTATTACCCATGCATTACCATTGATCGCAACAGATAAACTGGTTCAGTAGCCAGTGGGCTACTAAATAAAATTATGCCTAAAACCTCTAAATTCACTTTCCATTACTCATATGAGATTTTCGAATTGTTTTTGATATATCATTTTATCCGAATGATTCAATTTAGATGAATGGATTGGATGGCACATAAAACCCATGATGAGCCCTACACAGAACTAATGGTAAACGTTCCATCTCAAAATTTTCCTACAGTGTGTCCTTCATAAGTTATGGATGGTCATCATTTTTTAATAAAAAATATTCATATTAGGCGTCGTACCTGATGAACGGTTTGGATCTAAGGAAATTTTCATCTACCTGGATCTCAGTGCGCGAGGTGCCTTAAAGGAATGTACGCTCGCGCGGCTCGTGGCATAATCCGTCATCCATGGGCGGGAATAGGCCAAACCAAGGAGGCCAGTTTGAAAATGATATCCGCGGCCCCAATAAAAATCCAAGGGAGATTCGCGCGAGGAGATACAGAAGAGCCTATAATCGAGATACGAGAGAACCTGTCATTTGATGAAGAGATCTGATCCATTCATCATGTGAGATACAAATTTAAAATATCATTACACAAAAATCACGCAAATAAGATATTTATAATGATCACACATGGGTGAGAAATATCGACGGTTAGAAAAAATGATCAAAGTTCCACATCCCACATTACTTATATGGTAAACATGATAATTAGTTATCTTTTCTTCAAAGCCTCTTTTAAGTGAAATCTCCCACCTGATGAGTGGCCCAGATCCCCTACATTTCTTCCACGTGGCAAGTGTGCCGCGAATCTCTTCTCCACTCGCACGAATCTCCTCTGCATTGTTATCTTACGACAGAAAAGCTGAAAAAGCGATCTTCACAATCACAGACGCTCCTCTCTCTCTCTCGCGCTCGCTCTCTCTCTCTCTCTCTCTCTCTCTCTCTCTCTCTCTACTGACATTCTACGGATTTTTAAAAGCTTTCTTTACAGATTTTGGACTCTGCTGTTGTTTCATGTTGTGTTGTTTTTCTATTCCTTCTATCTTGTTTTTTCTATTTCATTTTTGTAGCTTTGAGTAATGGGAGAATGATTTTGAAGTTCTAACTATTTCTTGTTCTTGATTTTCCCCTTTTTATATGATTTGATTCTATTTTTATTTTTATTTTTTAATTGTGGGTTTTGGGGAGATTAGATTTTTCTTTAATGGGTAGTTTTTATTTGAAAATTTGAGTAATGGGTGTGGATGATTTTTCATTTTATGGGGGTTTTTTGTCAGTTTTGAGGGTCCCAACAACCTTTAAAAAAAAATTCTTTCCTGTTTTTGAGTTAGGTGTTGGGATGGTTGTAATTAGGTGGGAGTCTGGATTGTGTTTCTGGGGTGTATTTGAAGCAAAGAAGAGCTAGAATGATAAGTACTATTTTATGTAGTTTTGAATTCGCCGAGATTTTGGTTTTCTGTTTGTAGAATTTACATTGTTGGGTTCTTTGGCTTTTTTATTTTATTTTTCTAGATTGCAGGCGCAATTTTTTATTTTTTATTTTTGGGAAATTAGATGATTTTGAGACATGGGTTTTCTTTAATTTTTTAAAGAAATATTTATGGAGGATTTTTTGTTTAGAGGGGAACGGTTGAGATTTGCGCATTTTTGTTTTGTAAGTGATGTGTAGCAGAATTGGGGTGTGATATATAAGCAGATGAAATTGCAGTGAGGTGTCGGATGGTGAGATGGATCGTCGGAGTTGGCTGTGGAGGAAGAAGTCTTCTGAGAAGAGTCCTGGCGAAACCGAAAGCTCAGGGTCTTTGTCTTCTCTTTCCGAAAGGTTCTCTGATGAGCAGGTGAATTTGAATTTCCTTGGAGTTTTATTCTCTCTGTCATTTCGGGTTAGGCGATTTTGATTTGTGCAAAATGTGGTAATTGTAAGTGTCTTTCATGATGGCAGCTTGGATTTTGGTGCTTTTGGATTTGGAATCCAAATCCATGCCAAAATCTTGTGTTTAGCACCCTGGAATTTGGTGGATTAGGATTTGAAATCGTCAAAAAGGGCACTTTTCATTTCCTCTTTAAAATCTGGGTTGCAAGATCCGAGGATTTTCAATCTTCTGCAACAGTCATATTTCAAATGGCTCGCTTGCTCTGTAATCAAGGTTGAAAATCCAGCTCGCCAAACACAACTAACAGAAGAAATATATCAGGGATTTCAAATCCAAGCAGCTAAACGACTCCATACTAGCTTTTGATAGATCTTAGAGAAACATTAATGTGTATATCTCTCCAATTGGAATAGAATTGAAGATTCTAAGTACTCATGCTTGATTCATTCTTGCAACCAATAATCAATAGTATCAGGGTCTTCAAAACGGAACCCCTAACAACTTGATTTCTTTGGTAGTCAAAGCACCAAGAAATCGGTACACAGTTTGATTTTTTCACCACCATACATTCTTATGCACTTCGATTTTATTTTTTTCTTTTCCTTTTCCACTCTGATCTTCAAAGGAATTCTTCTCTTTGATTAAGTTATTGTTACCGTCATATCAACAAAGTCACAAGTGGTGTGGCCCCACCTTTATAATTTTTTTTTTTAAAAAAAGGAAATTATTGTTACATTTCAAAAAAAAATATGCACAAAAAATTAAAAAGAAATCTAGCTTTCTGGCCATAGGTATGCATGCGGGCAGCTTGGGTCAGGTTGGGTTGAGAGGAATTCGAAACTCGGGTCCAATTTAAAACAAGTGAATCCATTTAGATAATGGGGTTTGGGTTTATCTACAATCGGTGGTATGATATGAACTTCTTTTTTTTTTTTTTTTTTCTTTCAGAATTGTACAGATCTTTGTATTCAACTATATTGACTATTTGAGTTGTATGGTTGTATTGCTCACATCGAGCAACTGATAAGTATATAACTATTTCTAACCCATCCAGTTGGACTTGTGAGACCCATAGTCCAATTGGATTCCATTTATTATGGCATTTATCATATGTATGATCATTTCTGGTCCATCTTGGCCTACTTTGGTACATGTGTGAGATCTATGACCTCAATGATTTGTTGGGGATTGGGCTGCAGAATCATACAGAGATGGATCTAGGATAGCAATCCAAGAGCACCAAGCAAACACAAGAGAACACAAAGATTTAACGTGGAAAATCCTTTCGGGAAAAGACCACGGTACAAAGCAACAGATCTTCACTATAAAAGCAGAAATTACAAAGAGAAAAGACTTACTCCATTCAAACAAGCTTGAATCTCACCCTTGCTACACCCTTTTAGAAACCCTAGAACCCTTCTAAAAACTCTTTAGAATAATTTAGAAAGCTTTAGAATTCCCTAGAATACCTCTCAATCCCGTTTACACCCATATATATAATTTTAGAAAGAATCATAAACGAAATCGGAAACAAATCCTGCACTCTCGTAGTTTTGCGAATAAATCTGCGCAGAATCTGATTAGATTTAAGATATTAAATATAACAATCTCCACCATGTCTTCAATCTTCAAACTTATAGCTCATTGTCCTTTTCTCTTATCTCTGTCTCGCATCATTGCTTCATCAATTCTTCTCGTGCACATTCCGTCTTCCTTTTACGCCATCGCCAAGCCCAAAGAAGTTGCACAGAATTTGAACTTCTTTGTAGGAACAACTTTGGTGAGCATGTTCGTTAGATTCACACTGGTGTGAATCTTCTCCAGAGTCACACCTCCTTCAAGCACCTGTCGGATAAAGTGATGATGAACATCAATGTGTTTAGTACGAGAATAATAAACAGAATTTTTAGCCAAATTAATAGTACTCTCGCTATCACAATTAACCAACACGGCCTCCTGCTGAAGCCCCAACTGATTTATGATGCCTCTTAACCAGATACCTCCCTTAAATGCTTCTGTCACTGGCATATATTTTGCTTCGGTCGTGGAAAGATCCACCACGGACTGAAGCTTCGACATCCAACTAATTGCTCCACCCACTAGTACAAACGAGTAACCTAAAATCGACTTTCTAGAATTCACACTGCTTGTGTAGTCTGAATCCGCATACCTTACCAACTTTGCTCCTGTCTTCTCAAAAGTTAAGACATAGCCTTTTGTACCTCGAATGTATCGAAGTAGCCATTTCACCACTTCCCAATGTTACTTGCCGGGGTTTGACATATATCTACTCATAACACCAACAACCTAGGAAATTTTTGGTCTCGTACAGACCATGACATATAAACTGCTAACCACATTCGAATAAGGCACATGAGACATAACCTGTTTTTGCTAATTTGATTTAAGACATTGTTATGAGGAAAGCTTGAAGTGAGCCACGTGGGGAACGATCACCTGTTTTGCCTGGTCCATCCCATACTTGATCAACATCTTTTCAAGGTATTCCGCCTGTGATAATCAAAGCCTGTTCCTCTTCCTGTTTTTATGAATATCTATGCCGAAAACCCTTTTTGCAACCCACAAATCTTTCATCTCGAATGTCCCTAATAACTGAGTCTTCTGTACGTTGATTTTAGATATGTGATAACAGACGATCAACATGTCATCAACATACAATACTAGGATGATGAATTTTTTATCACTCAATATTTTGTAATAGACACAGTGATCATATTCATTCTGAGTAAATTTCTGACTCAACATGAAAGAATCAAAATTTTTATATCATTGCCTAGGCGACTGTTTCAGGTCATACTAGGACCTCATTAACCTGTAAATTTTTTTCTCTACCCCCTTAACTTCGTAGCCCTTTGGTTGCTTCATGTAGATCTGCTCTTCCAGCCCCCCGTACAAAAATGCAGTCTTGACATCCATCTGTTCCAGCTTAAGATAGTATTGGGCAACTAGCGCCAACACTAATCTGATGGATACTTGCTTAACCACTGGGGCAAATATATCCGTGAAGTCGATTCTTTCTCTCCGAGCATATCCCTTCACTACCAGTCTCGCTCTGTATCTATCTTATTTCTTTTTGAATAATCACTTGCATCCAATCGCTTTTCAGCCCACTGGAAGCTCCACCAGCTCCAATGTGTGATTTTTGTGCAACGAGTCTATCTCATTGTCCATAGCCGCCTTTCACTTTTTTGCATTAGGCTCATTAAGAGCCTCTTGAATAGTAGACAGGTCTCTCTCATCTGTAATGAAGGCATATGCGATATTAGAGTCGTCCTAGTATCTTGCAGATAACCTGGGATCACGCGGTAGGTTTTTTCTCACAGGTGGTTGCTCCACCTGATCCCGTACCTCTGTCTACGCATTTGTTTCTGCCTGAGTATTATCTGTGTCAATCTGGACGTCTACGATCAACCTTTTCTAGTTCCACTTGCTCATCCTAATCATTCTTGTGGAATAGAGAACTTTCATCGAACTTGACGTCACGGCTAGTGATGACCTTGCGTCTGAACTTGTTGAATAACTTGTAACCTTTCACACCAATACCATAGCCAACAAAGATATACTTTTTAGCTTTAAGGTCTAGCTTATCTCTCTCACTGACAGTACATGAGAGTAAGCCTCACAACCAATATGCGCAAATCTGAGTAGTCTATCGTATGATACTCTGGTAGAGCCTCACAACCCTCATGGCTCGAACTCCAAATAACCTTTGAAATCTAGACATTTATCTAGAACTATGGTGCAAGTCGTGCTTTATGGGCCCTAAGTCCAACTTGTGAATATGATTGGGAACATTTTAACATGATACTTGCCATATGCATTTTCTATAAAGGGGAGTTGCATGATACTCTGGTAGAGCATGATCGTTCATGAACATGCACTCAGAATTACAGGACCATACACGTAACTCAAAAGTTAAACTGGCTAAATCCAGACCTATTTTAAATTAAGTCATAACCCCAAAATCAGATTGGTTGAACGATATTGACCACTGATTAAATGAAATTGTTTCTTGAATCAAGACCATTTGACTTCTTCTTCTTCTTCTTCTTCTTCTTCTTTTCCATTTCAACCATACATCAGATAACAATTGCCCAATTAGTACCTTAGTTCTTTGTAACTTTTCTTTAAGTGACCCATCTGAACTGGGGCCCACAACTTTGAATGGTTTAATTTGAGTTATGTTTATAGCACATTTACAATTCTGATGCATATGGAGCATCGCTGATGCAGGACAATTAACCACTTGCTCTAAAAGCTCGAACTGTTAGAGTATGGCGAATTAATCCCTTTATCTCATAGCTCAGGCCCCACATCTCATGAGTTTTAGGACCTCGGCCGAACCCCCTTTGTGGGCCCCAAATTACATAGGCCGCCCACCCCGAGTGTGTCCCCGCATCCCACGGGCTACCCCACTCGAGCCCGGTGTGAAATGTGCATTAATCACCCCTGGTGAGGAGTCTCGAACACGAGACCTCCCCCGTGGGCCCCAAATCGCATGCGTCACCCACCCCGAGTGTGCCCCTGCATCCAACAGGCGACCCCACTCGAGCCCAGTGTGAAAATGCCCCTGCATTAATCACCCCCGGTGAGGAGTCTCGAACACGAGACCTCCCGCTCTGATACCAATTTGATGCAGGATAATTAACCACTTGCTCTAGAAGCTCGAACTGTTAGAGTATGGTGAATTAATCCCTTTATCTCATAGCCCAGGCCCCACATCTCATAGGTTTTAGGACCTCGGCCGAACACCCTTTGTGGGCCCCAAATAACATGGGCCGCCCATCCCGAGTGTGTCCCCACATCCCACGGGCTACCCCACTCGAGCCCGGTGTGAAATGCGCATTAATCACCCCTGGTGAGGAGTCTCGAACACGAGACCTCTCCCGTGGGCCCCAAATCGCATGCGTCACCCACCCCGAGTGTGCCCCTGCATCCAACAGGCGACCCCACTCGAGCCCAGTGTGAAAATGCCCCTGCATTAATCACACTCTGCCAGAGCATCAAAGTTTTTCTCTTCTATGAATTTGGGTTTTCGAGGATCCCCATACCCAATCCTTGCACTTCATAGTGGCGATTTATTTCCTTCACCAGTATTTCTTGCATGTATTTTATTTCTTCCATGCACCTTTTACTCATATGCTTGCCATGTTGCTCAGAAGTGCAAACACACACACACACACACACACACACACACACACACTCTTTTACTGTATATGTTGGTGATAAACTGCAACACACTTTTGGAGATGCCATCTATTTGTGCTTGAGCATTTATATTCCCAAGCTATTACCAAGCTGTGAATGGATTCGAAGAATAACATCTTAGAAATTGATTGGCAAAGCAGGATGCATCAAGAGCATCTCCAAGTCATACTCAATCACCAGAGATTTCATCGAAGCTGGCAGATGGCGAAGTCCATGACAGTGTGACAAGGCTGACGTCAAAGCTTGTGGATGGTGAAGTTGATGACAATGTGAAGAGTCTGACTGAGAAACTATCAGCTGCTCTTTCGAACATCAATGCTAAAGAAGATTTGGTTAAGCAGCATGCCAGAGTTGCAGAAGAAGCTGTTTCAGGTAAGCATACGCCACAACTGTCGTTCTCCTTTACATCCAACTATAAGTAGTTGAGCGGGCAAGTATGGTGCTGTAGTTTTTTCTTTTTCTTTTTTCTTTTTCTGTTTTCCGTCAATTGCTGGTGTTTCAGTGACCACTTCAACTGCTTGCTTATACGCTTGCTGTGTCACTAAGCAGAAGTCTGAAGTTCAAATTGCTTTGGACTGAGTTGAATCTGGTTTACGATATGTATGTATGTATGTATAGTTATCTTCTGAGTTTGAAAGAGGAAATATGCAATGTTTGACCAAGCATTTGCTTGGCCCATAAACTGGACACGTTGGACCCACTTTTTGCTTATCGAATTCTTTCATGTTGGTGAGCTCCATGTGAGTGGGAGATGCCCCAAAAATCTCTCCTATCAGATGATTCTGACTGCTTGATGGGGCCCCATTAGATGTGGTCCGTTTCACTAGAGGTGTCTGTTATCAACACATAGCTAGGATCATCTGGTTGGAGAGATTCAAGCATGGCCTACCCTCTGATGGGGCTGACCAGATCACCTTGTAACCTTAAGGTGGACAAGCTCGGTTGAATGAAAAGGCCCCATTTCTTTCAGTCAAGCAATCATATAGTGATAGGAACTCCAAGGCCCTGTTTGGTAGACACCTAAAAATGAGTTGATCTCATTTTTGTTAACAGTAATTATGTATTAGAGATCTTTATCTCTAATACATAATGAATCGTATTAACAGTATTATGTATTAGAGATCAAGATTCTAATACATAATCACTGTTAACTAAAATGAGATCAACTAATTTCTAGGCATCTGCCAAACAGGGTCTTAATGTAAATGGGTAATATGGTTACACCACAATTTTAGTCACCATGACCCATAACAATAGCATGCTTTGACCATCCTAGCCATGAATCGCAGCATCATATGAGTAACATGTTAGAATCATTGTTCCTTTTCTCCCGTGTCAACAGATGTAGGATTTTATTATAGTTTTCACAGATATATCTTGCAGAACATCGATTAATTTACTTGACATAATGTTATGGGTTATCTTTTCAGTTTTGTAAAACATTGTGATTATGCATTTCACTGGATGCCCTTTTCTTATATGAGAATAGTTTGCATTGCTTAGATGATGGTATGATTCAATACTAATTCTTTTTTTTCTTTTTTTTTTTTTCTTTTTTTTTTCGGTTTTCGTTTTCCTTTCAATTTAAAATTCTAGGCTGGGAGAAGGCGGAAAAGGAAGTAGCGGCTTTGAAGCAGCAGCTTGAAGCTGCGGCTCGGAAGAATTCAGTTTTTGAAGATCGAGTCCTCCAACTAGACGGTGCTCTCAAGGAATGTGTAAGGCAGCTTCGGCAATCAAGAGAGGATCAAGACCAGAAGATCCATGAGGCTCTTCTCAAGAAAACCCGTGAATGGGAATCTACCAAGCTTCAGCTTGAGAACCAGCTCTCTGGACTCCAGACCCAGCTGCAAGCTGCCAAAGCCGAAGATGCTGCCTCTGCAGATCACGACCTCCAGAAGAAGCTCAGAGCTGCAGAGAAAGAGAACACGGCTCTCAAGCTCCAGCTCCACACTAATGCTGAGGAGCTCAAAGTTAGGACTCTGGAGCGAGACCTGAGCACCCAAACAGCCGAAACAGCTAGCAAGCAGCATTTGGAGAGTATAAAAAAGGTTGCCAAGCTTGAGGCTGAATGCCGTAGACTCCAGGCCGTGGCCCGCAAGGCATCTTCAGTTAATGAGCACAGGCCCATTGGTGGATCTTTTTATGTAGAATCGCTCATGGATAGCCTATCGGATAGCCGAGAACGGTTGCCTGCAGTCAAGATCGATACACATAAGATGCGTAACATGGAGTTGAATGAGTGTGAGCCAAGCTGTTCGGACTTGTGGGCATCGGCTCTAATTACCGAACTCGATCAGTTCAAGAACGAGAAGGCCATTGGGAAAAACTTCACATCCTCTTCTGTAGATATTGATATCATGGATGATTTCCTTGAGATGGAAAGGCTGGTGGCTTTGCCTGAGACTAAAGATGGTGGCTGCCACCATGAGTCCGGAGCTGTTATGGATCAACCGAATAGCCGAAACAGCCCATTCAAAGCTGAGCTCGAAGCTGTGCTTCAGAGGGCAGAGGAATTAGAAAAGAAGTTACAAAGTGTGGAAGGTGAGAAAGCGAGATTGGAGATGACATTGGCCGAAAGCCAAGATCAACTCAAGATGTCGTGGAATCAGCTGATGGAAGCTGAGGAGAAGCTGGTGGAGTTGCAAAGGCAGTTGCATTCGGTTAATGAGCAGAAGCAAGCTAAGGAGATGGAAATAGAGGCTGCAAATGCAAAGACAGAGGCAGTGGAATCACAGCTCAAAACAGTGGATTCTGAGGTTCGGACACTTCATGCCAAAGTAGCTTCATTGGAAGTGGTGATTGAAGAAGAGCGGGCATTGTCAGTGGAAGTTGCAGCGAAGTGTCGGACCTTGGAGGATGAGCTTTCAAGGAGGAAACGTGAAGCAGAGCTGCGGTCGGCCACCTACTCCAATGGCGAATTGAAGACAAAACAGGTCTTGATTCATGTTCCTTTAGTTTCTGTCATATTTGCATACTAGGAGATGGGAATAAAATTTGAGTGATATTATCAGATCTATCTCACTGCAAAAAGAGGGGGAAAATAAAATTGATGCCTTCTCATTGGTGCTATGTGCCCACTGAGGAGGCGTGCTGTTGCTTCAGTTGGGTAGGTCTTACCATTTCACTCACTTTCAATGTTTTCCTTCTGTTTTCAGGTTTTTCAGTTCTCTTCCTAGTTTTAGGATGCGTTTGGTTGCAACAAATATAATGAAATTTCATTATGTTTCTATGATTAATGAGTCAATTCAGTGCAAAGAGTCGTGAAATTTCCTGGTAATGAGCGCAACCAAACACACCCCAAATCACATCATTCATGCATTTGGTTGTTATGGAATGACCCACTGTAATAGTGCAGACAATGAAATATTCAGTGCTTGTCGCCATATGGATAGAAAGGGTACAGTCGACACCATGTATTCTAGCTGTACTCTTAGTGTATCTTAATCAGATTTGTTAAACCTTGTACAGTAGCCATTACACATATTTAGACCGGTATAGGACTCTGTATATACAATACTTTGTGAACTCGGTTGGATCAATTTGTAACTTGTCCGAGTTGACTCGTTGACATTTCGATCTGAGTTGCTGAAAAACTCAGTCATGAGCCTCATTTAGCCACCACTTGGGTGACTCGTCAACTCAAGTCAACCACTCTGTCAACTCACTATGACTTGTGGTAACTCGAACCGAGTCACTAGTGAGTCAAGTTCATCATTCAATGGTTTGATGTCTCTTTTTGTATTTTATATTACTTGTTTTAACTATGTTGAATACCTATCCATATTCTTATTTTAAAATTAATAATTATTAAAGGTTGAGCCAAGTCAGGTCAAGTCTTCGAGTCAACCTGACCTGGCTGAACATCAAGTCCAGTTGAATTTTCAGGTTTTCAAACTATGGCCTATACCTTGTAATAAATCTTGAATGTAGATGAATAACTGCAAAATATCTTGTATGCTCTTTCAGTTGCCACCATTTGGTCTTGGGAATGTTGAGGTGAGTGTGGGACCCACAGTCAATACATGGTGTGCCGTAAAGGCTGTTACGGGGCCGTAAAGACCGTTACATAAAGATAATGGTGACAACTGTTTCACATTATGGGGTTGCAACAGCTGTAACAGCTGTTATGGAAAAAAAAATAACCTGTAACTGCCGTTATCGGCTGTTAGGCCCCCTGTAAAGGCCGTAACAGCCTCGTAATGGTTTGTCACAGGACAAATATAGGTTTTTCGGATATTTTTTTAAAAAACGTTACGGGACATATATAAGTTTTTTGGGTTTTTCTTTTAATTAAAAAAAAAAAAAAGCAACCGTAACAGCTGTTACAGGGGCTGTTACGACCTGTACCGTAAAGGTAACACAGTGGTGGCCATTATGGTCACCATTACCATTACAGAATACCTTGAATCAATATCGTGAGATTGGTAGTTGCGAATGTATGCACCGGCAAATGGCCATACACCAATCACATCCCTTGTTCATTCACATAATTCTCTTGTTTCTAATGATTTTATTTCTCTTCAGGAGGAGCTGGTGGCTGCTCGGAAGCTTGCAGATTGTCAGAAGACAATCGCCTCTCTTGGGCAGCAGTTAAAATCATTGGCAAGTTTAGAGGACTTCTTTCTCGATTCCAACATTCCAGAGCTAATTGGAGGATCGTTGGTTCCTGGAGGAGAACTAAGCGATTCATATTTCCCAAAAATGAAAGCAGAATCAGCAAAAATCATCAATGGTTCTAATCCTCCAAATGATATAAACGTGGAGTCGCCACTATCATCTAACTCGTCCTCATTAGAAAATCAAGCTCCCGAGAAAATCCGAAATGGGTTTGGAAAGCTGTTTTCTCGGAGTAAGAACACTAGTACTTGTAAAGAAAATCAATGAAGGAAAAAACAAAATCGACAGTTTCCATGTTCATTGTGCAGTGGAAGCCTATATGTAATCAGATTTGTTGTATTCCTGAATTGCCAATTAATTAATGGTTAAACAGTAATCTCCAGAGGAATTGAAGTTACTTTTATTTTTTTGCAGACTTGGAGAGTGATTTGATATTCTGGCAGTCTATGATGGGTGATACTCAGGTTGTATTCATCTGATCCACATTAGATAGATTATTATCCAAAATTCAGATTAACTAAGCTCTCACTAATAAGCATTGTATGCTGAATTTGGACTGAAAACTTTCATTTTGGCCATCTCTTACAGGCCAGCTGGGAAATCAAATAAATGAAATCTTCGGTTTTGATAGCCATCTAAATCGTGGCCCACTATTTGCATGGTGTGTTTTGAGTTCCATCTATGGCATCTGTATAATTTCTTAGTGCATGTAGATCAACCGCCATGGTCTATTAGTGTCGAAACTTAGCTTTTTGAAGATGAAGAGCGTTTAGCAGCTTAGCTTGTTGAAGATGTAGAATGTTTAGCAGACATCTGCCATCCTTCTAAATTACTTAAATGCTCTTACTATTGGTTTTAAAATCCTCATGTTATTGGGTAGAGCTTAGTTTAAACTACTTGAAAATTCAATTGCATTGAAACTTTTACCTTTTTTATGCTGCATTCTCCTCTCTCATCATATGCGCCATCGATGTGGCATGTGTTGGCAAAACACACGTAGAGATAGTGTTAAGAACCTAACCAATATGTCAAAAGCCTTAGGATTAGGGTTGAAAGTCGGGTAGGTTCAACCCGACTGAGCCGACATTGGGTTGGGCTCGGGCAGGATGAATCGGGTTCTGTCTCGGGCTTGGGCTATACAAACACCAACCCGATAAAACTCGGGTCGGGCTTGGGTTGAGGTCTCAGGTTGCTCGACCCAACCCGAACCCGATCAGTATATAATAGGGCTGAAAGTCAGGTGGGTTCAACTCAACCGATCCGTAACTGACCCGACATTGGGTTGGGCTTGGGCAGGATGTGTCGGGTTCGGTCTTGGGCTTGGGCTATACAAACGCCAACCCAATAAAACTTGGGTCGGGCTCAGGTTGCTTGACCCAACTCAAACCCAATCGATATATAAGATCGTCTATGTTGAAGGCACGTGAAATTCCATTGCCATCGGGTCTCATTAGGGGTGTACACTGAGTCGAATCGAGTCAAGCTAGCCTCAGCTCGACTCGGCTTGGCCACTAGTTGATCCCAGCTAGAACTCGGCTCAGCTCGATCCTCGAGCCTGACTAGTCAGCCCGGCTCGGTTCGATCCGCAGCTTGGGCCGGTTCAAGCCAAGTTCGAGCCAAAATCGAGCCTTTGTGGCATTTTCACAAACACATGCAGTGCACTTTCAATTTCTCACTGTATGTAAAACAGCAACAGCTGTTCACAAGTATTTCATCAAACACCTTATTGGCAACATCAAAATCAAGGAAAATTGGCATTTGTTTTATATACATACCTTCCTTGCCACTAGCCAACACTTCATCGAGTCATTTCATCAAACACTTGCTGAGCAACATCAATATCAAAATAACCGAGTCATTGAACTGGTTCGATTCGAGTCGAGCTCGGGCAAGCTCGAACTTGGCTCAAAATTTTTTCGAGCTCAAAAAATTAGCTCAACTCAGCTCCAACTCAGTTTCCAACCAAGTCGAATCAAGCTTTTTTGAGTCAAGTCGAGCGAGCTAACCAAGCTAACTGGGTTCATGTACAACTCTAGGTCTCATTGGTCCACGTCATTTTCAACGACTCAAGCTAACAAGATACATTGGATTTCTCTCTCCCAAATAGATTGCATGCTACGCAACACGACTTTTAAAGTAGTCATCTTATATTTTATCTTATTTGTTTATAAAAAAATGAATTTCTTTACAATAAATAACTACATATATAATTAATAAAATTATAAGTACTAAAAATAATACGTGTATTGAAATATAATAGAGTAATGTAATAATGAAAATATTAGCATGTATCCAACTCACTAACCCGATCAACCCAACCGAGCCCACTTGGGTTGGGCTTGGGTTGAGAATTTTCAACCCGAGGTTGGGTTGGGTTGAGTTAGGGTTGAGGTATAGGAACCTTGGGTTGGGTTAGGGTTGAGCACCAACTGGCCCGACTTTCAGCCCTACATAGGACTAATGGAACAAGTCAAACTAGTCTCTTTAAACCATTGGAATTGTAACATTCCACCACACTCCACAGCCAATGTCCACAGTGGCCCCACTTTATGGTGGCACTCACTCTAGCCTCTTTTCCAGGTAACCCTTTCCAGGGCATAGTGGCTGCACTTTAGTTATCTAGTAGCCTTTTCCATATCCCTTAAATATTCAAAGTAGGTACATCTCTTAAGACTAAATTCAAAGGTAAAGTTTTCCCTTGCTGCTAGCATTATATTTATATGGGAAATGTTCAAACACAACTAATTTGTATGTCCAACCAGTGTGTGAGGCCCGCCATGGTATTTGTACAACATTCAAAGCAAAATAGTCCCACCATGAAAATAAGATGCCCCAAAAATCATGTCAATCTAACTATTAGGTGGGCCACACTATAAAAAACAATGGACCACCCCCTAAAAACCTCCATGTTTGTATGAGTCCCATCTAATAGTTGGATCAACAAGATTTTTAGGGAATCCCATTTTCATTTCCACCCTATGCCTAAGGCTGGCTGTCAATGGGTCCTAAGGCTGGCCTGGCAGGTTTTCGGGTCTCGCCCCCGCTTTGGACTGGGCTTGGGCAGAATATTAGGCCCCGTCCTAAAGTCTAAGTCCATTTATTAATTGGGCTAGGCTTGGCTGTCTCTAAGAGCTTATCAGCCTGGCCAGCCTTATAGGGTTTCAAGGGCATTTTTTTTTTCCATATATTAAGTGACACCTAATGAACAGCTGAGATCTTAAATAAAAGTGGGTGGCCAGGCTCTGGACCTTGACTCGATCAGCCCATAATCTCTGTTATGGGCAAAAATGAGCTAACCAAGTTAACCAATATAAGAGAGAACACAAAGTATGGAAGAGGAGATCAACTCGTCCGCTGCTGTCGAGCACTACTTCCGTGACCAGCCTGAGGACCGACCACAAGGTGTGACCTCGACTCCAGCTAACACCCCACTATTGCGGCCAATGAATGGTTGAGTACCAACTCGGCCTCGAGGTGGATGCCAACCACAATCAATGATTATACTCGGTCCATAGAACCTCAACCAGCTTGACCCTGAGTTCAGGTCAGTCATTCAAGACAGCCCATAGACCTCGACCACCTGGCTTATGAGGTTGGAGACTGCAGCCCCTTGGGGGCCGACCACTTGGAGATGCTGTTATTAAGATCAGATCTTCCTGGATCCTTGTCGAAGATCTTGGAAAGATAAGGGTGACATGCCCAAAAAGAGATCCATTCTATGATACACACTTACCAAGTAGGGAAGATACCATCCATGTAACTGGCACCATACAACTATATATAAAAAAAACCCACAGGTGAAATGTACGCACAGAAACCCTAACCCTACTAGACCCAAAGTGCCTAATCTAACTTTGGCATCAAAGGGTCCCCTGTCGCAGCCCAAGGTCCCCATTGTCATTCAGTTTTTGCAGGTATATGACGGTCCGGAAGTGACGACCAAAAAATAGCATCAACAATCATTATGGGTCAGAATGGACTTAGACCTAGGCCTGGGCCCTTTCATTGCAAATGGACAATTAGAGTGTCGGCTAGGATCATCTGACAAGGAGATTCTTGTGACGATGAATTATGCTATGTAGCCTGTTGATTTACACCCAGATGCATAGCTAAAGTGGTAGACTGAGTGAAAGATACCTCGTTTCAACACGGAGGTCTTGGCATCGATTCCCTAGTCAGGGTGGCTAACAGTGAAGTGTGATCTGACAGTGGGTGTACTTAACAAGCTTTAAAAAAGGAGGCCCAATATAAAGTATAAACTTCAGAACTCAGAAGCAGGTGGGGCCAGGATCTGAAACGTTTGGATTTTGGATCACAAACACTGATCCCACATGTACGGTTGTGTTCTAACCGTGCAAATTACTCGGCCCATCATTGTAAATCTCTTCATATTCAAGTTGGCTCAGGCCGTTACTCTAGTGGGTCCCACCATGGATGGACCATACTCCAAAAGTCCCCCCAATCGGATGATCTTAACCTTTCTATTTCTGGCCTGCAGATGGACGGTTTAAGATGTGACAACCAATGGTGGACCACCTTGAGCTTCCTCACTTGGGTCATGTGATATTCATGGTGGGCCATCTAATTAAATGGTCCACCATGATCACAGGTTCCTCACTTGGTTGTACCATAGTTTTGCTGTGATACTCGATTGACTGTATAAAAAGTGGGCCCCAGCTGATGCCACGTGGAACATACTATTTACTATGGGCCTCACCAAACATTCCTAATCTAACGGACGTGATCTGATGTGGAACATCCATAGTGAGGCGTACCATCGGGACGGTAATGATCATCAGATCCATGGAAAGGAAATAGACGGTTAGAGATTAAAGTAATGATTTTATAAAATATTATAATTTTCTCAAATGGCAACACAGGGTTCTATGGTGTAGTGGTTAGCACTCTGGACTTTGAATCCAGCGACCTGGGTTCGACTCCCGGTAGGACCTTCCCTTTCCCTTGCGCCTTTTGTCTTTTTTCCGCTTGGATGATCCAGACCGTCCATTTACTGGCCTTTTTGTCGGATGATGAGACATATGGATATATGATTAGATGATCTAAACCGTTCACTTACTGGTCCAACATGGACAGACTTTCGCCCACTTTATCTATTTCGGGTAATATGGATGCATGGACGGATGATCCAAACCGTCTGCTTACTCGTCCCCAGCACTTAGGGACATTTTGCTCCGATGAATGGAGCTAAACTGTCCACGTATTGGCCCTTAAATGGATGGATTTTGCCCTGTGGACGTGGATTAATTTTATTTCGGGCCATGTGAAAGCATGGACAGATGATCCAAACCGTCCACATAAAGGTCCCTGCATGGATGGACTTTTTGCCAGTGAATGGGGTCATATGGATGTATGATTGGATGATCCAAACCGTCCAGTGCACAGATTCCCAATATGGATGGACTTTTACCCGGATTACTTTCATTGGGGGCCACGATCGGGTGATCAAAACCGGCTACTTACCGTTCCTTGCCTGGATGCCATTTTAGACCGATGGATTTGGGTATTTTCATTTTTCAGTCATTCCCTTGAATTCCACAAGTTCGACTGTATAGTGACGACTGAGAGTGCGGTTTGGATGATCCCGTCCTGCAGCCATATGCCAGCGATAAAACGCTGGTCACTGGACTCGGTAGTCGGTAGTGACCCCTCCAGTAAGGAGATCTGCGGTTAATAAAAGAACTAATAAAAAAAAATGGATGAACGGAGTGGATAAAACACCTATATCTTGGTGGCCCCACAGGACCATTGATCCGTTGCATCAAGTGGATGGGCCACACAAAAAGAATATCCTTTATAAACAAGCATTTGATTTTTTTCTTGAGCTAGGCCAGACTCGGACCATGCAGACTGGCTGTTGTACATGGTTCAAACACAGCCTAATTGAGAAACGGTCCTGAATTTTAAACCCGAGCTCAGCCATCCGGTTTGATACTCCAGCCCAACTCCAGCCTAAGGTGGACCATACCTAAAAGCTTAACAGACTAGCCCAGCCCATCCATAGCGCTAACAGGGACTTCACCTGCATTTCATTTCGTTCTTAATCATCTATTGAAAGGTGACAAATTGAAATCTTCCTAGTTGACAGAGCTTTTGGTGATGGTCCATCTACACTGGGTCCCAACCAACGGTCTAGATCACTCAACAATGGGCTCCACTTGTACAAACTGAATACCCGAGTATACTATCCTACAAGCGAGACTGTCAATACCCCATGGACCTAGCCCAGGTTTAAGTGGTCCACGCATACAGATGGCCTTGATTGCCAAACCTTCGGTCCCGGTTTCAAGAATGAAAACCCAGCCCCATGAGTGCATCAGGTCAACTCAGCATGACTCGCTCGTATTGGCTCACTCCCTAGTGACTCGGACGAGTGAGCCGTCTGACCGACCGAGTCGACTAGAACGAGTGGCACGTGAGTTTTAAAATCATGTTCTGAAAACCACAAGATTCTCTTTTGGTGGGGCCTACAAGGACCGACCCTGACCACAAAATGGAGAGTGGAGACCAGAGCTAGTCTAAGCCACATGAAGTTGACCACCTCCATGCATTTCCATTGACCAAACACAAGCGCCCAAGATATGCTGATATGCCACACATGCATGAGATCTGAGCCATTGATCAGGTAGGCCTGATAGTGAATCTCCTCAGCCCAAAAGTCCAGCTGGCTTGAGAGCCTCACATGTACATAAAATGGATGGTTGAGAATAAGAATAACTAACGGTCCACATTCAATACACACGCATGTCCCACCTGATTAGTGGGCTAGATTAATTTTTAGGTTAGTAAACATCTAACGTGAAGGCCCACAAGGTGATTGTGTCTGATCTTTCACACGTGTCCCAAGCACGGGCGCTCTTGTTTGCCACATACTCCCGTCAAGAAAAAAGAGGAATAAGGTGAAATAATTGAACCCCTCCTTTTAATTTGTGGTGTTTCGGGCACTTTACAAATAGCATACATCCACATCAATCCAGACCATCCAAATAGTGGGACCACTGTGGATGGATGGAGCACAGTCCCAACTAAAACTGAAAGGATTACCCTAACCTTCCATTTGAGGGCCATCAAATGGTTGAAAATAATATTATGGTTATAATTAAGGTTGGAAGTTGGAAGCTTATGATCATTCGATCACGAAATTTCAGGCCATGCGGCACACACGAAGGGTCCCATGACGTGGACTATCTAGGCTTTCAAAAATTAGAATGTAAGATAAAGTAGAATGGGTTAAGGTCAAAATCTGGACTACCCTCCACTCAATGTAATGAACCTTTAACGAACGCTGCTCATGCATAAAAAGAAAGCAAAGGAGACCCTAGCTAAGCCAAGGACCCTCCGATGCCTAAGTCAGGCTAGGAAATCTGGGTCTAAGTCGAGTGTAGAGAGAGGGTGCGAGATATTGCGTACTTATAGCAATGGGTTCCCTGGTATTTATACTTGTGGATTGGACGATCCATGTCCGTTAATCTCGGCATCATTCACTTAATTAACAAGATACTATAATCGTGGAGATATTATCCGCAATCCTTGGATCGTACTACGTATCGTGCCCTAATGGCGCATATCTTTGGATGAGATCGTCAGTCATGTCTGCATCAAGGTCAATCTCGAGACTCGGCATGTAAAGTACCACCACGGGCTTGTTCTCAGCCTCAGCACATGGCACGTCCATGCCTGGACTCGGCCTTGGCCTCTGTGCACGTCATATACATGCCTCGACTTGGCCTCGGCCTCGGCATATGGAATATTTGTACTTTGACTCGGCCTCGGATCGTACAGACGTGAAGCTGAGTTCCAATGGTTGGGGTCCGTCGATAGGTTACTGAAGTCGGAGTTAGCTGATTGATGCTAAGAACGAAGATTAGGACTCGGCTCAACCATTCTCCTTCGGATTGGGACGAGGGTTCAGGTCAACAAATCAGGATTGTAGTTCCGAGTCATGACTTAGGAGTTGGCCCCTAACGTTGTATCCCCCTTCCGAGACCTTATCATCCGAGTCGTGTAACTCAAGCTAACTCCGATTATCCTTGTACAAACTTCCCCATAACAGAATATAAGATAACTTTTTTTTTGAGACTCCCTTCTATCGAGATCTTATTAAAGAAGATCCGTTTAAGATCTCTGTCGAAGATCTCGGAAGATAACCGCGACATACTCGGGGATAGATTCTCTCTACAATACGTACCTACTGAGTAAGGAGATCACCATATACACCGCCTTCATCCAACAACTATAAATAAGAACATATCCCACAGTGAAAGGTACGCACTGATAAACTATCGACTCTATTGGATCCAGCTTGCCTGATTATAACTTAGGCATTGGAGGGTCCCCCCACTATAGTTAGGGTCTCCTTTTTCTTCTTTGTGTGTAGGTACCCGGAGGTCTAGATATCTGCATCAACAGTGATGTTTAGTTGTCATCCAACCTATTCATATGGTCATACAGGCATGGAAAATACAAATATCATCTTCATTTAAAATCTTTATAGCCCCCAAAAAGTTTTCAATAGTCCGCTCAATTCATAATATTTCATATATCGTGGTCCACTTGCGCTTTGGATATGCTTACGTAGACACTTCACAATTAAAACACGACCATGTGGCTTTGTAACTTTGGTGGTCGTCGATCTGAGTAGATATACATGGCTAAAATCATCACTGGAAGGCAACCAAGGTTCCCAATTGAACCTAAATTGACCCTAAGTGCTGGCTTTTTTAACACAAAGAAAATGTTGCTAGCATCAACTAGGGTCTTTCATGCATTGACTCCGTGTTTTTACCACATGAATCTCCATCTTAAGCTCAGTTGCTCTTATCTTTTTAGTAAGCTCGCTAGGCTTCGTATCAAGCTCTGTTACTCTTATCTCTTTAGCAGTCTCAGGCTCGATTGCTCTAATCTCTTCAGCAGTGGTTCGGTTTACCCGAGCCTGACATTGATGCAAAGCACAAGGCTCGTGAGAACCGAGCAATCTTTTACATTCATCCTTACGTGTCCATGCCTTAAATGCCTATATGTAACGCCCTGAAAATCGGGGGTCAAGCAGGTACTTAACTCCCGAGTTCCAATGCATCACTTATGCAACATAGATAATGATGATTTGATGTTGTCCATTTTAGTGCATAAAACATGAATGAGATTAAGCTAAATTAGTAAATTATACTCCAGGGACAGTTGAATTTACGCAAGCGGAAGACTGTGATCAGAGTATAACATATATAAATCATTGTAGGTTTCCAAAGTATGAACGCATTGCCAGGTCAAATAGTTACAAGTATTATTTCAAAATACAAAATGTCCAAAAAGTGATGGTCTACTACAAGTATAAGCCCTGAAGCCCCGTCGATCAGAACGGTCTATATAAACCCGCTTGAATACTGTATATATGAGAATACCTCATTGCTTCCATACTCCTCACTAGCCATCTCGTCCTCACTCTCATCAAGTCGGGCTTGCTGCTGCCATGACCCAATTTCCATCTGATTGAGAGTAGTTTCGTCGATGTAATGGGTCGGCACCGACACTTTCACCCAAGTCTGTAGCCAAACTCATGTACAATCTTGCATATAAGTTGGTCAAATGGGAGTGAATCAGACATTCTAGTAGAGCGTGCGGTAAGAACTATTTATCAAAGAATATACGTAGGCACGCACAACTTCTCTCCCTGTCCCACTTGGTACAAGAAATCTACTATCAGGCGCGTGCACTCGCTGCGGTTGCTCCACCTGGGGTAGACGTTGAATGTGAAAACGTGATGAAGTAGGCGGAAGTTGTCTGTCATATTAGACGCCAGGAGGCTATTGTTTGGTTGCCAATGAACCAGTCGGCCACAAAGGAAACACGTGCGGTGATCCCTTTCACGTGCACTCCTCAGATTCTTCTCGCTTGCATGGATCTCGCCAAGCGGCATTTTCATAAGTCGAGCTATCAACCCAGCGTCGATTGTGGCCTCCCGATCTCTACCCACTGTGATCTTAAACTGCAAGGGTTCCAGCGTAGTCTCTCGAATGTGGGCGTAGAATGCTCGGACAGTGCCTACATTTGTGTGGTACTCACCCTCAAATACGGGACCCTACCTGGCCCCGACCAGGCGATCCATCAATAGATATTCTCCAAAGAGTTTTTCATCCACGTGGGCTTCAAAAAGAACCCTATGGCCCTGGAATCTTCCATGAGACAGATCCGCCAGTAGGGTCCTCTCGACGGGAGCCTGAGGATCGAGATCCTGCCTCGTCCTTATCCTTAAACAAGTAGGGCGACTAGGCCCGGCTTCATCCACGGGAGCTCTCTTCTTCCCCATGAGGGAAAGAAGCGTGGAAATGGAGAAAATGACTGTCACAAGCTCGAAAAGAGACATGAAAGTGGAATGATATGGGGAAATAGAAAAGGGTTGTTGGACTTGGAGATATATGAGACACAAATGGAAGATTTGTGCACTCAAATCAAAGGAAATGAGAGAGATAGGAGGTGGGTTTTGATGAAAACGGTAGAAGGTATATATCTTAAAGGAAAATGAGAAAATGAGAGAATGGAGGGGGAATTTGAGTGGAGATTTTGGGTTTTCTTGAGAAAAGGAGAGCTAGGAGGGGTGGGGTATGAAGAAGGGCTGCTATGGGGCGTTTTAAAACACCCCAACCCAAAACAGTGGGCCATACAACGCCCTAGGGGCGTCGGCCCGCACGACCAACACTGGCCAGGCCCGCCAGGCGGCGAGGCCTCGTGAAACCGGCGAGGTCCTCGCCGGCCTCTGGACATTCCGGTGAGGGGTCGCATATGGGGCGAGGTCCTCTGCTCCCTGGGTCTCAAAAATGTGTGGGTCCCACTCTGAGTCCCCCTGGAGGTGCCCCATTTGGCCCCCGACTCTCTTTTGAGCCGTTTCGAGTCATTTCGGGTTCCAGCTTGTGCACATTCGTGTATTTTCGGTTTGTTGAGTGTGAGACCAGTTAGATTTTCATCTAAACTCGTTGATTGACGGTCTAGAAGGGCGTTGAGATCATTTCACGTGATCGGGAAAGCCTACAGGTTCAATTTCCATGGTCGATTTCGACTGATTTTGCCAATTGGCGAAATTGGGAAGCCTAAGCCTGTTTCTACATTTTCTCGCACCCTTCTACGTCAAAATGTGTCAGTGTACGTTGTGCGACCATAAACCAAGTCCATTTTAATCCAAATCATGCTCTAATACCAACTTGTAACGCCCTGAAAATCGGGAATCGAGCAGGTACCCAACTCCCGAGTTCCAACACATCACTTATGCAACATAGATAATGATGATTTGATGTTGTCCATGTTAGTGCATAAAACATGAATGAGATTAAGCTAAATCAGCAAATCATACTCCAGGGACAGTTGAATTTACCCAAGCGAAAGACTGTGATCAGAGTATAACATATATAAATCATTGTAGGTTCCCAAAGTATGAACGCATTGCCAGGTCAAATAGTTACAAGTATTGTTTTAAAATACAAAATGTCCAAAAAGTGATGGTCCACTACAAGTATAAGCCCTGAAGCCCCGTCAATCAGAACGGTCTATAGAAACCCGCCTGAATACTGCATATATGAGAATGCCTCCTCGTCATCCTCAAAGTTTGGCTCCGCCTCACAGGTTACGCCATCATCTGAAACTACAACAGGGTCTGGTTGGTGTTTAAAATACCGTCCCGTAACGTGGGAGTGAGTGATCAACTCAGTGGAACAATAAAGCAAAGGTTAACATGTTATCAATTCAGTCAAGCAGTAATGATAACACAATACAACAATCATGTCTTAAGTACTCTTGTTAATGTAAGAATGATATGAAATAATGATGCATGCCCTCACCTGCGCTCCCTCAGCGACTTCATCTCACGATCGTGGCATGAAACACTTACTTAGTGTTTGACCTGTTACGCCAAATGCACACGTAATGCGGTGCATGAGCGTGATTAGCCAGGTTGCTTACTTAGGTTTATTCATACAGAAGGATTGGGAAGCTAAGGTACCTCCCTTATATCAATTCCCAAACAATGATCCATTCTGGGGTCGTCAATTCTAACAAATCTCATACGATGTTGCGGTTCTAGGTCACTACAAAGGGCTCGTCACCTGATCAGTGTAGGCCTAGTTTATACTCTAATTGCTACGGAAAGACTCGTCGCCTCTGCGTAGTCTTAGAGTATGCTCGAGGTCACTACGAATGGCTCGTCACCTAGACGTAGGCCGACAGCTCGAATACAGTGTCCCATACCACCGTATTCGGCTCACGAGTTTGGGTTGCTCACTGTTCACTACGGGGAGGCTCGTCACCTAGACGTAGGCCGACAGCTCGACCACGGTGTCCCATACCACCATGCCCGGCTTATGAGTCTTAGCGGATTGAGGTACCAAGGTTAAAGAGGTTTCTACTGGTGAGTTTGGTACATTAGATTCAAGCAGTAGCGTCCATACATGGTGAACATACATTGAGTCAATCGGGTTACTTGACGAGCTCGACTGGTACGAGCACACGTTGAATTGATCGATATGGAGTGCGTAAGCATTCCGCGTGGCCTAATCACTGCCGTCAAACGACATACAACTCGGATTCGTCGAACACGTCCGGTGTGGCGAAACAACCTCAGCCACCAACCTAGGACTTGTTACCGATTGCCTGGACTACCTCGTAGCCCCACTCACATTGCAAACAATTGCACTCACATATAATAATCCAAAGCAGCATGTGACAACTAGTGTAAATATAAATCTTACTTAAGCATTTAAACAACCACATCATACACATGTTATCACGCATAAGTATTTCATCTAGAATCACATAGTAGTAAGATAGGCTTCACACAGGAAACTGTAACTACGTATAAGGGGATCGAAAATCCTATCTCAACACCCTCATTAGATACATTACATCAAGCATTTTTTTTCATTCAGGCATTTTATCAAACACTTAGACTACACATATTACATACATGTAATATATTAGTTATAACATATATTATAGCAAATTCTTCCATACAGGAGTTGTCATACGTACAACAATCAAGTATTCCCAATCAGAAATCATGGCAAGCACAAATCATAATTCCATACTCATTTAGACATTTCAACAAACAGATGAAATACATTTAAAATCAATATAGTTCACATATATGTGTAATGTACGGAAACCCTCGTATCTAAGCACATGTGATAGCAATCAAGGCAGTCATAAATCATTACTGACATTGAAAGCCTTGAAAACCATAACCTAAACATTTATAGTTCGAACCTTATACCGGTAAACAAGTATCGAACTCAGTTTGTATACCGAGTCTTTGTCTACGGCACAACGGCAACCTACAGTACGAAATAAGTTAGCTATTTCATTACTTACACGATTTGAAACCCTAAAACAAGTTAGGGCTAGGTTTTCTTACCTAAGAACGGAATCGGAATCGCCCGTATATCGCTACAGACATGATAAATAAGCGTGTGGAGTGGTAGGATTAAATTCCAAGAACAAACGCCAGTACACTCTCTCACTTCCTCTCTCTTTCTTTCTCTTTTCTCTCTTCTCTCTCCTAGGGTTTTCCAAATTCGTATGAGATGAGAAAGAGAGGGTTTAAGGCCCTTATATAGGCCTAGGTCTGATGGAAATAGCCCCGGGGCCAAGGTATACTTAGGTTATATCCAAAGGGCGTCTGTTTCAGCCCAATGGAGCACTTCTGGTAGCCCTTCTTCTGCGTGCGGTCGGACTTAAGCTCCTTGACATTGGATCTAGGTCAAGCTGAGTTTTCGATCTGATCGGATTTACAGATCGACCGTGGCGAACTAGTTTTAGTTCAACGGTCACCGGTACTCGATCGGGGCCACAAAGTGTACTAACATGTATTGAAAATTTTTCCTAATCCGAGGGTGTAATTGGGTCAGATTTTGACGATCTGAATCCTTATATTTAGACCTGCAAGTGACCGACTCAGTTTACTTAAGTTTTGGTTTATTTCTTAAGGGTATTCCCGTTTCTCACACACTTTGCTCTGGGCTCAAGTTATGCGTTTCTTGATACTATTAGGACTTGATTTCTGGCATGGTTGTCAAGCCTAACGAGGTGGTCATATTCGTATAGTTTCGCAGTTACCAGACTTTCGACGTGCGGTCCAGGTCCGATACGGAGTTTCAATGTGCTCCTGAGAGCAACTGAGACTTGAGATTGATCCTAAGTCTTAAGGTAATGTAGCAGTAATGATTCCGCATGGTTTGGGTCTTGCAGATTATATTTAAAGTGATTAGTGCTAATTTCACAGATAAGCTAGTTTAGCACTAGTTAATTTCCGCCTAATTTCTAAATGATTTGGTCCTGTGTGATTTTTGTCTGAGGTGGTACTCGGGCTTTTGTACAGATTTTTCCGAGACATTACACTATAAAAAAAGGTTTTGCCTTCACAACTAAGGAACAAAGAGCAAGGAGGAGAGACGGGTTGTCTATCTACGATTCCGAGATAAATAGAAACTCTGACTCCATGTTCTCTCAATCACTTCTAGCATTTACACCCTAATCCATAGCTCAAGTGGTAGATTGAGTGAAAGATACCTTGTTTCAATACTGAGGTCTTAGCATCGATCCCTAGTGGGGGTGGCTAACAGTGAAGTATGAACTGACAGTGGGGTGTACTAATAAGCTAACAAAAAAAAAATCACTTCTAGCATTTCGATCTCTTCTATTCTATTTCACCTTCAAAGCCAACGTTGTATTCTTGATCTATTCTTTTCAGTCTGTATATTCCAACACAACTAATTTGAGCACATGAGGTAGTAAGCTCTGGTATAACATCAAGTAAAGTATGGTCTATAATTGCATCTCTTAAGGATCTTCTGTATTAGAATATGTGACTTAAATGAGTAACAAAAAATTGTCTTCTTTTTCTTTTTCGTACTTCTATCTGAAAACCTTTTGTTCTATTATTCTCATTTTATTTTCAAGTTATCTTTTGTAGTTTAGACATTTTAATATTTTGCTAGAAGTTTTTTGAATCCCCTTTGAAAGCGTACAACCTGGTAAGTAGTAGAGTGTGTTTCACACTAGCAATAAAAATGTGCTTAACCTCTTCTTTTTTCATAACTAAGACTTTTACCTAGAATCCATGACACAGTTAGCCCAATACAAGTATTGTACAATCCATCCTTAACTTGGACCGGGGCGAGGGAAGCAAGATTCCATTAGATCGACAAAAGTTCCATTTAATTTCATTTTTATTATGAGTAGTAAGTTTTAGTTCGCAGTCAAAAGTCTTATTTAATTTTGTTTTTATTATAAATAGTAAGTTTTAATTCAAGTATAACTTTTGATCTTCGAGTTGTAGGAGTCATGTCTAACATGAAAAGAGCTTAGAAAAATTAGGATAACAACATGATTGGGTAAAATTGGACGCTTACTACTATTGGCCGAAAACCATGAAATCTAGTAGGAATATAGGACGTCTATGAATGGTAAGTTTACTATTTATAGCAAGTGTTTGAGTTGGAGTCTAGGTCTAAAACTTCATCCTAGGTTTGAGCTTATTATTTAAAGGGTTTTAATTTCATCTTTTTTTTTAGTATCAATTAAATTATTCTGAATTTATTAAGAACTATTCTTACTTTTATCCTCCGTAAATTCGAGAAAACTTTTTGAGGAGTCTAAAGAACTTTTTAGACTAAGAGTAGTTATTCCTTGAGGAAGACAGTGATCGACACCCCCCCCCCTCTGCTATAAGTAGATCTAGCGCTCAAGTGAACTAAACCAGAGAAGACTTACATTTAATGCTTCGTGTATTTAATGTAACCAAGCTCACTATTTGGTGTGGTCCACTCAAACGTTAGATTTACTTCATTATTTTACCTCATACCTTAAAATACTTTGAGAAAATGGATGAATGACGCGGATAAATAGATACATCACAGTGGGCCGGCCGGACAAGAGCTCTGGTCATATGGCTTATTGTCCTACCAGGGTTTGGACTCAATCCACTCCCAAGTTCAGCTCCGCCCTGACCGTGGGAAGCAGATTAGGTATTACCTAGGTATCACCTAGCTGGTGTCACCGTAACGGATGTCGGGCCACCTTGAATACTCACAATGTCCATATGTTTTTCCATCTCATTTTAGGACACCAACCCAAACATTAAGAAGATCGTAATCTTCCATCCATCATACCATTAGAAATGGTGATGAATAACCATTAAAAAAATTTCCTTAGGCTTCAAAAATTTTGGATCAATATCCCAGTATTTTCCCTTCATCTTCATCTGGAAATTCTTACATTACCAATAGGTTGGATTTACTTACTATGGGTCCTTTGAAATTCTTGATGGTGAAGCACTCATTCACCACTGGTTCTTGTGGTGTGGTCCACCTGAGATTTGGATCTGCATAATTGATTGGGACCCGTATTAAAATGGGCTGGAGAAACAGATGGACCGCGTGGATATACATTACATCATCAAGGTGGGCCCCACGGTAAGGGTAACACCCACTAATGTGTTACCCGGTTAACCCCAAATCCACTCCCCTGGCGGTGAGTCAGAAGTAAAAATAGACGGCTCGATGACTTGGCCCAGTCACTACTCGACCCACGACCGATATAAGTCCGTAACGTAACGGTTGCCTCAGAACCGTTGAATCCCAGGTGCTATGTCCGTATAAACCATAACTCAGATTACATGGTTTTATTGTAATTTTCCTTTATAAAAACGAACAGATAGATAAGAGAGATATCAGCGCAGTCCGAGCTGGCCAGATATTGGATCTTTACGTGGCAAGAGACTTCAAGACGAACAACGAGCGTGTGGAGCTATAGCTCTCCACGTGTACACAACAGACTTCCACGCCCTCCACGTGTCTGCTAGTGGGAGGCCATCCGAGATCGCGTGCAATACCAACCTCTTATCATCAACCCCTCCAAATAAAGCTCCACCACCATAATAAAACGAATTTTCTCTCTCCTCTCCCTTGCTGAAACAGCCATGACAACTGTTACTGCTCTCTCTCTTCCCATCTCTCTTTGCAAGCCTTCCAAATTCACTTGCAATCCCAGAAAGGTATGCTTTTCAATTGAAATAGATGTTCAAAGACATATGGGTGTATCTGAATTCATATGGAGAACTTGGCCTTTTTTAAGAGAGAGAGAGAGAGAGAGAGAGAGAGAGAGAGATCATGGATGCTTGTTTATTTATTTATTTTATTTTTATGTGTGTCAAAAAAATGTTCATGGACATTTTTTTGTTTTGTTTTTTGAATTGGGTGCGTCAAAAAAATGTTCATGGACGGTTTTTTTTTTTCCTTTCTAAATTGGGTGTGTGAAAAATGATGTTCAAAGTTCAAACACATATGGGTATCTCTAAATTCAACTTGGTTAGTCAGCTCTTTATAAGTTGGATGTGTGACAGATATGATCAGTAGCACATGGTTGAGGAGAAAAGTAATTAGCTTTAAAAAAAAAAAAAAATTTGTGTACCAAAAAAATGTTCAATGACATAAGGGCATCTCTAAATTTTTGTGAAAGGATAGATTTTATTTTATTTTTATAATTCTTCTTTGAACTAGTTTTTGTTAAAAAATAAAATAAAATCCGTGGACGCTTTTTATTTTTTTATTTTGGGTGTCTGAAAAATTATGTTCAAAGTTCAAACATGTATGGCTGGGTCTGCGACAGATATGATCAATGGAAATTACCTTTTTTTAAAAATTATTTTTGATGAACCAAAAAAAAAAAAAAAGTTCAATAACATATGGGTATCTCTAAATTTTGGAGAAAAGATAGATTTTTATTATTTTTTTTAATCGGATGTTTAAAGATGTTGAAGGTGGCATTGGTATCTCTAAATTTATCAGAAAATAGTTACTTTTGGAAAATAAAATGGGTATGTGATTGTAGGGTGTTAGAGGACGATTAAGAGTGTTTGCAATATTCGGCGAGGAAGGAGGATTAGAGAAGAAGAGCACAAGCACTTGGGGTCCTCTGTTTGATGTGGAGGATCCTAGGCCTAGAGTGCCACAGTCAAAGGGCAAGTTCTTGGATGTGAATCAAGCTCTCGAGGTTGCTAGATTTGATATTCAGTATCTTGATTGGAGGGCTCGGCAGGATCTACTAACGATTATGCTTCTACATGATAAGGTACGTCCCTTTTGTACATGCATGCGTACCCATACATATGTATTTGTATGCTTGTATGTTCATGCATTATATCCCCTTCAGAAATTTGGTGGTTTTTTCCTTTAATGGTTTTGTTTGGTTGATCAAGATGGGCACATTTTCTATTTTATTGTGAATTTGATGATTGAATTATCTTGTAATCTTTCATAGCTTGGTAGGTAATACTTCTTGGCACATTGATTGTTCATGGGCCATACTCGCATGTCGATCCAAGCCATAGGTTTTTTTTTTTCTTCATCAATGTGGATGTAGCTTGGCTAAAAACAATATATTGGTCGGATGTTTCTAACCATTGGCATCAAATGGAGGAGTACAAAGAAAAACTATCAATTGTTGAAATTTAATTGGAAAAATTGGATGATTGAGAACTTTGGATCATCTAGTCAGTGTGGATTTTGGCTATGATCCATCTAGAATTGAGCCTATGATTGGGACCTGCTTTCTTGATATTTTTATATGCCATTTTTATGGTAGATATTTGTGAGTCTGATCCTCCACACTCTCAAAGACTATCACATTATTCTACTTGGAATGCTCTTGTATATGATTATTCAGATTCCTCTCAAATTGATTTATTTAAGTTGAAGATTTCGGTGTGTGATTATGAAAATGCTTGACATAAGAAACTAGATCTTATGTTTCTACAACCATAATCTCATGTGAGGAATTATAGTCCAGATGTATCAGTGCATAAGTATGGTCTTAATGCATCCATCCCTTACAAGTAGGCCCCATGGCTCAGTGGTCAAGATTGTTGATCTATGGTACCCACCAAAGATGGAAGATGACCCAGAATTCTTCTTGCGCATAAAATGCTAGACATCCAATCTCTAGTCTTCTTTCTAAATCCTCCTGTATTTTTCTCTCAACCATTGATTATATGCCACGAATTTAAGGGTTACAAACATTGTACTGTTGAGGTATTTTTGACAATCCCCCATTAACCGTAAGGCCCATAGATCAACAGCCGTCAAACAATAAGGTTTATTTGTACGAACTGGTGCATCAGGGCACTTCGTATTCTAATGCTTCAAGACTATAATTCCTCATCAGAAATCAATTCTATTCAGTGGTTTATTAATAAATGTATTACTTCTGTTATCTAATTAATGATCAGGGATATTTATGAGGAATGATTCTATTCTAGCTATTGATTTGAAGTGTTTGTTGGGAATGATTGTATAAATCATTCGAACTGCGGAGTTGGTACTCATGTCGATTGACTCAGACTAGCACCATTTGATTGGTCGGGTACCTCCCGAATGGGTCATATACTAAAAATCGCACTGACACAGTCTTCCTTTCTGTCCATGCAATATCTTGCTTTCGGACATTATAGGGAAAAGTCTGCAAGAATGTTGGTGATGGCCCAGAAGACCATCATTGGACTGACCAGTAGAAGCAGACCAATCAGCATTTTTGCTGATTGCTTTGAACTCCTTGTTCATATACTGAGTTGGGTGTTTGTCCCTGAGATAATTTGAGTGCACTGACTACATCAAACATGCTAAACACCAATCACACAATGTTTCACATCGAACTCTTCCAATCTACTGTATTTGTGAGGCATTTGGCCATGTAGTCACAACTACCAGGATTCCATAGGGAAGCGGCCGAAATGCCAACTTGGTTTTTTAAATATTACAAACAACCTGCTTACTATTAATGCATCTTAGGTGGTCGAGGTCCTCAATCCATTAGCACGCGAATACAAGTCGATTGGCACCATGAAGAAAGAGCTTGCAGAGTTGCAAGAAGAACTAGAACGAGCTCACAGACAGGTATCTCTCTTTTTTTCTTCTTCTTCTTCCTTTTTTCCTATTTTCTTTTTAACTTTTTTGAATCCATGACTGGTAAGGCTTAGACAAAGAGGATGTCCTGTTAACATACCTTCTTTTGATTGATTTGAAAAAAAAATTTCTATTGATGGCGATGTAACATTTTTGTTCACTGCCAAACAGGTGCACATATCTGAAGCAAGGGTTTCTACGGCATTGGACAAACTAGCGTACATGGAAGCGTTGGTGAATGACAGACTATTACAGGATCCAAACACAACTGAATCTGACCAGACGTTACTTTCTCCAAGCACATCCTTATCATCTACAGATAACGTAAAAACCAAGCCGGCACGAAAAAGCCTAAATGTGTCCGGTCCTGTCCAGCCATACCATCCCAATTTGAAGAATTTCTGGTACCCAGTTGCATTCTCTAATGACCTGAAGGATGACACTATGGTAAGCTATTCTGCTCTCAGAAGAGACAGATTTTAGGAATATAATGGATTCAGTGTGCATTGTACGTAAATATATCGATCCTATGGTTTGATCTGCACCAACCAACTTGAAGGCCGCCTCATTGATAGGCGGCAATTGGCCGTTTCTCAACATTAGATCTGTGGACCTTTTTAGGCTCACTAGCACCTCTATGTTTTTCGTGATCACCCAAAAATTGAGCGATGGGTGAGATGATTATAAACTTTCCAATGAGTGCAAATGTTGGGTTATGGCTCATCCGAGAGGTGGTCCACTGATCAGATGGTCCAGATTCATCACCTGAAGTGCACTAGTCAAGGGATTTTAGGTCCGATATAATAAAAGCTACTCCACATATACTTAATCCCTAAACCTTTTGGAAATTGACAATGCAATTTCTCTTTTCATTTTCAGATTCCTATAGATTGCTTCGAGGAGTCGTGGGTTGTATTTCGTGGGAAAGATGGAAGACCGGGATGTGTACAGAATACTTGTGCTCATCGAGCGTGCCCTCTTGACCTTGGTTCAGTAAATGAGGGTCGAATACAATGCCCCTACCATGGTTAGTAACAGAAAGGAATATAATTCAGTTAGGTATTGTGTTAGAGGCTATCTGCTCTCTACACCTTGCATTGCCTCTTATTATCGTTTCCCAAAATACTAGGGCAGAGCATACTGGTCGTTGTGTGGGTCCCACCATGGATTGGCAACAGTGGAGTAATGTAACTGATCGGACAATATTAAACATCTGATTTGGTGACCAACAAATAGACAGTGCATGTGAATATCAACAATGATTAGCATTGAACAGGAAAGGTCCACCAATCTGATGGAATCTGTGTGATTATCTGTGGGCTGCCAACCCATGGAGGGACCCATCTATGAACAGAATCCAATCATGGACCGTTGTGCTCTTGAGCGTACACTGTTACACAACTTGGAAATGAAGTTTGCTGGTTATGCAGGATAGGACTGTTTAGTATAGGTCTGTCGGAGATGGTTTTCTTCCGATTGATTTTCAGGATTGGAATAATTTCAGGTTGGGAATACTCAACCGACGGAAAATGTGAGAAGATGCCATCAACTCGATTGCTCAACGTGAGAATAAGGTCATTGCCGTGCTTCGAGCAAGAAGGAATGATCTGGATCTGGCCCGGGGATGCACCTCCCATGGCCACCCTCCCTTCTTTGCAACCTCCTTCGGGGTTCAAAATCCATGCAGAGGTAACCATGATACTATCGGCAACTTTCCGTCTGCTAAACTAGTGTACTGTATCCATATCTGCTTATCTAGGCACCCACATCAATATGTGCCGGTGGATGTACCGGAAATCCATCCATGCATGCATTTTCTCATGTACATGCGAAATGATCACATACGAATCTGCAGACACTGAGTTAGTGTCCATCCCCAGTACACCTTCCAATGTGTCACATATGTGGTTGATGCGAGCCCATAAAGTGGGCCCCACCATGAAGATTGCGTTGTGCAAAATCAGGACGGTCCACTCATCAGGCAGACCATTCCAATGAAAACAATGTATGGTTTAAATCAGACCTGCTGACATTCTGATTCAGCATGCACATGTGGCCCGCTGGTGAAGCAGCTGGAGTTTTGTGCCATGAGATCTTCATGGTAAAGCCCACCTTATGCAGGCTTTGTTGTTGTACACACATGACATTGGCACATGTGCTTGGTTGGACCTTAGCTTTGCATCTACAGCGGTGAATGTGGTCACATCAAGGCATTTATTCATTAAAGTACTGCATATGATAATATATCCATGCATCTACATGTAGATGCGCAAGAATGCACTCTTGTAGGTGTCTTCAATGTGTGTGTATGTATATGCATGTAGTAAGCTATTCATGTGCATGTGTAACGTAAACATAGATAAAATCTTACTACTGCATCGCTTGAAAACTCTTATTATATAAAGCTTGTAGTAATGATACATTTCACAAAACTTCTCACTCTATTGTGTTCATTTGAATGGTAGATTGTGATGGAACTGCCTGTGGAGCACGGGCTTCTTCTCGATAACCTTCTTGATCTCGCCCATGCCCCTTTCACTCACACCTCTACCTTCGCAAAGGGATGGAGTGTACCGAAGTAAGTCCACTTACCTTGAACGTATGAAAGATAATCAAAAGATCTCTATTTTGGGTGGGCCTTTTCCTGTTTGATTCTGAGAGTCGGAAATATTCTTTCCTACCATTCATTTGTAGGTCACCCATTTGATGATTAAGACTGATCAACGAGATTTTTTACCCCAGTCGATCTTCTGTGGGACCCACATGATGAATGCTCTCTATCATGGACTTTGTGTCACATACATCCAATTTGAGTTCAGCCACCCAAATAATGAAATTGCTGCAACTCACTTAGAATTGATTTCTCCTTCCAAAAACATCCGTAGCCCAAAAATGGCCAACCTTTCAAAGATCCTTAACACTTTTGTTTTTCATGATTGTAATGGTGCACCTGAATTTTCAGCTTGGTGAAATTCCTGACGCCCACATCCGGCCTTGAAGGATATTGGGACCCTTACCCGATAGACATGGAGTTCCGTCCACCTTGTATTGTGCTTTCAACAATCGGCATCTCAAAGCCTGGAAAATTGGAGGGGCAAACCACCAGGCAATGTTCAACACATCTGCACCAACTCCATGTTTGCCTCCCTTCATCTAGAAACAAGACAAGGTTACTGTACAGAATGTCTCTGGATTTCGCTCCCTTGTTGAAGCATATCCCGTTCATGCACATCCTCTGGAGGTACTTTGCAGAGAAGGTGAGAATCTCGCTTCCTAACTGACTCTCAGTAGATAGTCCATGCACCGATTTATGTGCGCTTCACAGGATGGTGACCTGGACCATTCATCTGGTGGCCCCACCATAGCAATGTAGACAATCTTGTAGGGATGCAACTCGGGCAGGTTGGATCAGGTCTAGGGTCAACCCAAGCCCAACCCGACCTTGAGAGGACCCAATTCTCAAACAGACCTGACCCAAGTTCCAACTCAAACCTAACTGGAATTCCTCTATACTTGACCCAACCCAACCCAAATACTTGTGATTATTCCCAATCCAACCCATATTTGCTCAACCTGAACCAACCAGATTTCCTGGTTGGATTTTACAAACCCGAACCCAACCCAAGGACCTTGACAGCCCGGCCCAACACAAACTCGGGTCGGGTTAATCTAAGTTGCAGCTCCATCATGTAGCGGGACGCCCAACCATTCTGGTTGGTAGATATTTCCCTACTTGATCTCCCCATTGCCTATGATCTTTCCTTTTGTCTGTCACTTAAATCTTATCATTAACATCTTTCGACCATGGTTGATCCATGGCAAGACCCACAGATGAGGTTTCAGACAGTTCTCAGGATGTCGAGAAGGTTTACATCCCTACCCAGTCAATTTTAGAACCAGATGTATGCTAACATGTAAATATATGACCAAATTAGTATGAAAAAGCACACATTCATAGAGATTCATATGGATTTTTCCAGTCCCACATGCACCTCTACAACTCCTGCGAAGTTGACGCATATAGGACTTCCAGGCCATGTACGCCTAGTTCATAAACCCAGAAACACGGCTTGACTCAACTCGACTTGACTCAACTCAAAGTCCAGTGAGCCAGGTTGGCTCAAAGACTCGGTCGAGTCTTTACATGACTTGACTTGATATTTAAAGTGACTTGACTCAACTCGAAGTCCAGTGAGCCAGGTTGATTCAAAGACTCGATCAAGTCTTTACATGACTCGACTCGATATTTAAAGAGTTAAATTAAGATGTTAGTGGTAGTTATAAACTATATTTTGAAGTTAAATAAAACAAAATAGCAAGAGAATGCAACTATAGTTTTAGTGCTGCATTGGTTAAAGGCACTGATTTTGTTAGTGGTGGTTGTTTTTTTACACAAGTCAAACTTTGACTTGACTTGAGGCTTTGTGAGTCGAGCAAGTCCACAAGTCAGCTTGACGACTCCTCCAATGTGAGTTTCTCAGTGACTCGGCCCAAAACCTCACCAAGTTGAGTTGACTTGGCCATATTTTGGGTTGAGTCAGTGAGTGTTATAACCACACATGTATTGAGTGGGAACCCCGTGTAGATGATCCGGCCAAAAACTAATGGACGGTGCAAGTTTCTTTACCCTTTTCAATATTTTTTGTAGATGTGTGGCATACCAAATTGTACCAATTTGATTTTTGGTAAGATCATCAACATGGTGATGGTGGAACCTACATGAATAATGGTTCTGATGATCTACACATGTAGCTTGGCACACACCCCTGCATGTAGCGATGCATGTGGAGAGTCAGATATGGGTCTAGAAAACCTCTTATGTACACCCCATATTATAGGCTTTTTAAAATAAATAAATAAAATCCTTTTTACCTTGTTTCCAAAAAAGGATTTGCATTGTCTTGCCCAATACCACATGTTGTACTCATCAAATGCAACGGTTCATACTAATTTTTGACATGGACCATACATGATCCAATCCCGATATATTGAAACTGAAAGATGTCTCAGTTCTTCTACCTTTTCTCACTCACTTCACATTAAAATGCAGGTCCTAAATGAGGATCTACGTTTGGTGGTCGGCCAACAGGAACGGATGATCAATGGGGCTAATGTTTGGAACTGGCCCGTTTCATATGATAAGCTGGGTGTAAGGTATAGATTATGGAGAGACGCAGTTGAGCAAGGTGTAAAGCAAATACCTTTCAACAAATCCAAGTAGGCATTTTATCCACAATTCCTTCAACACTTCAACATCTTTGTTGCGAGCCAACTGGATATCAGTGCAGACATCCCTTGAGACCTATTCAATCAGGCCCTACAAAAAAAAATCCGGCAACTGTGAGCCGTGGATCAGAAGCGGGGAAAAAGATGGTCTCTATGTCCTTGTAAAATAAGCTGTACACTAGTCAAATACCAAGGCATGCATGCATGCAATGGCTTGTATATCTTGCTAGTTTTTGTGTACAGTGCTGATCTGATTTTTTTCTCCCTTTTTGGTCCGATTTTTTTTGCCCTTCCCTCATAAGAGAGTAGCTGTCCTTGTATGATCATCCAGGAATTATTTCAAGCACTGGAATAGATTGTGAAGATTGGTTTTTTGGGTCTTTCCCAGTACTAGTTTTGTACAAGTAGGGGTTATATGATGAATGGCCCGAATCTTTTTGCAGTGTATACAGGTTTTCAATTCTGATAAATGGGGTCAATGTTCTGATAGTGTGGCCCGCTGTGGGCGGATCTTTCATCAAAAATCTTCTCCCTGGGACAGTATAAACCTTTCAATTTGTGGCCCACAGATCAATGGTTAAGAAGAGAAACAGAAAAAAAGCTCCACTTTCAATTGAAAAAGGTCCTGATATTGGTCACCAGGATCTTCAGATCTGGGTGACCATCGGCAGCAGTGGCACACAATTGCTCTATGGTCTGGATTACTGAAACATGGGCCCACTTGTTGGAAATGGAAACAGTGTATATTGTGATGAGATGGGGTCCATCCATTTTATAATTCCTTTGTATATAATAGCTTTGCTTTGTTATTGAAACTTATGACAGGCCTTGAACGGTTGTTGTAATCTTCATCAAATTCATATGCAAGAAGCTAGTTGTAGGGCGGCGTCCTGGATTTGGGTTTGATATGAATTCCTTAGGCTGGTGCGACCGGCTCATTGTTATTGGGTTTGATGGCAGGAGGTGGTTTTGGATGGCTTGATGGGGTCTGTTATGGGGTGGGTTAAAATTCCACCTTTTAGCTCGACCTTTTGCTTAAATTCCACTTCCTCGTATGATATGCTAGTCTCTATTGGAAGAAGGATCCTTCCGGACCACCACATATGTTGGCATGAGTTGTCAAATCAATCAATGAGTTGTCGTCAAATCAATCAATGAGTTGTCAATTAAGAGAAAATTAGAAAGATTATATTCATGATTGTACAACTCATTGATTGATTGTACAATATCTATGTATAGCCAAGAATAGGGTTGCTAATCTCCCTATATATTTGTACAATATCTCTGTAAAGAAAGTATGAAAGAAATATGATAATAGAAAATTTGACATGGTATCAAAGCCAGTCGATTTCTGGCTCTTGGTTTACGTCTAACCCTTGTTCATAGCCTTCTTCCACCTCCACCTTCACATATGGGAGACACCGAAACCCCGACAAAGTCTGGTGACTCCTCTATCGACCATAATACCCTCCTCTCTGAAATATTCACCACAAAAATGGCCGAAGCTTGTCCAAAGCTCAGGCCCCGACCGTGCTTTCTGAACTTGCGGTTGTCCCGATCGGCATCAAGTTGGATAGTTTCAATTATGCTTTATGGTCCCAAGTTGTCGAGATGTACATCTCCGGCGAAGACATGTTGTGCTACACCAATGGCGAGTTACCTCCGCCATCTCCGACCGATCTATCCTTTCACAAATGGCGTACGGACAACGCCATTGTCAAATAATGGCTGATTAACTCCATGGATCCGGTGTTAATTGGCAATTTCATTCGATTTTCCACGGCCAAAATGGTTTGGGATTCAGTTGCTACCATCTATTTTGATGGTGGCGATACCTCTCAAGTATATGATCTCCGGCGGCGCGTCTCACGTCTCCACCAAGCGGGTGGCTCCTTGGAAAAATACTACACCGATTTACAAGGCCTCTGGCGTGAGATTGATTTTCGACGTCCGAATTCGATGGAGTGCCCTGCCGATATTGAACATTATAATAATCTTCTCCAAGAAGATTGGGTTTATGTATTCTTGGATGGTCTTGATGATAGGTTGGACAATATTTGCAGCGACGTGTTGCAAATGCACCCGTTTCCCACCGTGGAGCAGGTATATGCTCATGTCCACATGGAGGCTCTTCGCCAAGTGGTGATGAACGCTGGTGACCACGAACCACCTCCAGGGGCGGTGCTTGCTTTGAAAGGCCTAAAGCTTGGACTGTCTGGATCGACTTCTCAGCATACTGGGAAATCTTCCTCTAAAGCTCGTACCTCATCTGATGGTCTCAAATGCTCTCATTGTGGCAATACAAAGTATACACGTGAAAACTGCTTCCAGTTGCATGGGTACCCTGATTGGTGGCATGAGCTTCAAGCCAAAAAAAAAAAACGAGACGGTACAGCTGAAGGTGCGAGAAAGGCTACCGTGGCAGCAGCTGAACTTTATCTCTCTCTCATCCCGCCCACTGCCTCACCTAAATCGGACTTCTCTCCTACGGATCTAGGTAACATCTGTCATGCCTTGCTTAGTCATTGTCATGATGTGGACAGTAGTGATTGGCTCCTCGACTCTGGGGCCACGGATCATATGACGTTTGATCCCACAGATTTCTCCCATCACTCACTTCTAAGGCGCACCAGCATTGCAAATGCTAATGGAGTAACCTCACCTTTCCCAGGAGCCGGATCTATAACTCTATCACCCTCTCTTCATTTACCCAACACTCTCCTTGTTCTCTCTTTATCTCACAAACTATTATCTATTATCCAAGTTAGTATAGATCTAAATTGTGTAGTGCCAATGTTTTTCGATTTTTGTCTTATTCAGGATATTCTCATCAAGGAGATAATTGGGCGTGGTACTAAGAGGGAAGGATTATACTACATGGAAGATTTCAATTTGGGTCGTGTGCATTACATGTCTTCTAAACTTGGTTCTAAGGCTCAACAGATTTGGCTGTGGCATCGTCGTTTGGGACATCCGTCATTTGGATATTTATGGCATTTATTTTTTTATTTATTCTCTAATGCAGAGACTTCTGAATTTCACTGTGATATTTGTATTTTAGTCAAAAGTCATCGTGTTATTTATCCATTAAGTATGAAAAAAAGTGACACACCTTTTGCTTTAATTCATTCTGATGTATGGGGACCTTCTCCTTTATCTATTATATTTGGTGTAAGATGGTTTATGATATTTGTTGATGATTGCACCCGGATGACATGACTATATTTGATGAAACATAAGGATGAAGTGTTTCGTATCTTTCAGTCATTTCGTGTTATGGTTTAGACCCAGTTTTCTGCTTATATTCGGATTCTCCGCTCTGACAATGGTGGTGAATATGTTAATCACCACTTTCATTCCTATTTTCAACAACATGGTCTTATTCACGAGACCTCATGTCCTCAGACTCCTCAACAAAATGGAGTCGCTGAACGGAAGAATCAGCATATTCTTGAGACTGCCCAGGCACTCTTTCTAGGCGCTCATGTTCCCACATGACATTGGTCCGATGCTATTACCACTGCCGTACATTTAATCAATCTTTTTTCTTCCAAAATATTAAATTTTAAGATCCTATTACAGTCTCTGTCATCCTTGGTCTCTCTACCTACGGCCCTAATGCTCCCTCTTCGCATATTTGGGTATGCAGCATATTTGCACCTCCCTAAGAACCAGCGCACCAAACTTGACCCATGTGCCCTTCGGTGCCTCTTCTTAGGCTATGCAACGCATCAAAAAGGCTACTGCTGCTATGATCCTTCTACCAAGCGTACCTATGTAACTATGGATGTCACCTTTCTGGAATTCGAACCGTTCTATCCTTCTTCAACATCCACTTCTTCTCTTTAGGGGAAAACACTAGATGAAGAGTTGAATTGGCTGAGTTTTGACTGGCTTGAAGATCGGAATGACACATCATTGATTGACGAAGAATCGACAAATACATCTTCAGGGCCTGACATGTCCTCTAAATCTAGAGGGCCTTCAGCAACTGAACTCACATCATCAGGAGAAGAACCTGAATCCCCCCCATCTCTCAGTGCCTGCAGACCCATCTCCTGAGAATATTCCTGAGGTAAGCAATTTCAGTACACCATCATTTATGAATAACATAGATACGTCTGCTGGGTATACCTTACCTTTCAGGCATAACTGTGGCAAGCCACCAAACAGATACTCTCCAGACATTGAAGAAAGAAAGTCGAGGTATTCAATTGCCAATTATATTTCCACCAAAAAGTTACCTGAACCTTTCAAGACATTCTCACACGAGTTGTCCGCATGTCATATTTTCACTACAGTTCAGGAAGCTTTAGCTGATCCCAAGTGGACACAGGCAATAAATGAAGAAATGGGAGCACTATTAAATAATCAAACATAGACCTTGGTTCCATTGCCCAAAGGAAAAAAAACAGCCGGGTGTAAATGAGTCTTCTCTGTTAAACACAAGGTAGATGGATCTATAGAACGATACAAGGCAAGGCTAGTCACAAAGGAATACACTCAGACATATGACGTACATTATCAAGAAACCTTTTCGCCGGTAGCCAAGTTAAATACAGTCAGGGTCCTGTTATCTCTCGCAGCCAACTTGGACTGGCCATTACACCAGTTTGATGTAAAGAACGTATTTCTCCATGGTGATCTTGAAGAGGAAGTCTACATGGATACTCCTCCAGGCTACACAGTATCTTCAAAAGCTGAAGTTGTGTGCAAATTGCAGCACTGTATGGATTAAAACAATATCCTCGAGCATGATTTGGGAGGTTCAGTCTGGCAATGAAGAAATATGGCTTCCACTAAAATAATTCAGATCATACATTATTTCTGAAGCACCAACGGGGCAAGGTAACAACTTTAATTGTATATGTCGATGATATGATCATCACAGGGGATGATAAAGAGGAAATCACGAAGCTTCAGAAACAATTGGCGGCCGAGTTCGAGATGAAAAATCTAGGAGGACTCAAATATTTCCTGGGAATAGAAGTTGCTAGATCAAGGCGAGATATATTTCTTTCTCGGCAAAAATATATATTAAACTTACTATGTGATGTTGGAATGTTGGATTGTAAGCCAGCAGACACTCCAATCATTTAGAACCACAAGCTCGGAGAATATCCAAACCAAATACCAACGGACAAAGGAAGATACCAGAGATTAGTTGGTAAACTTATTTACATCTCTCATACTCGTCCAGATATTGCCCACGCAATGAGTGTAGTAAGTCAATTCATGCATCGACCTAGTAAGGATCATATGGAGGCGGTGATCCGGATTTTACGATACTTAAAATCCTCTTCGGGAAAAGGGTTTATGTTTTTGAAAAATAACCATATCAGAGTTAATGGTTATACAAACGCAAATTGGGCGGGGAATACCACAGACAGAAGATCCATCTCAGGATACTTCATGTTTGTTTGAGGAAATCTTGTTACATGGATAAGTAAGAAGCAAAAAGTGGTGACATTATCAAGTGATGAAGCAGAGTTCCGTAGAATGGCTAAAGGACTTTGTGAACTTCTGTGGTTCAAAAGACTTCTAACTGAAATTGGGTTTGCTCTTATATCCGAGATGGACCTCTTTTGTGATAACAAGGCAGCTATCATCATTACTCACAATCTGATTCAGCATGATCGTACCAAACACGTGGAGGTTAACAGACACTTTATCAAAGAGAATCTCGAAGCTAAAATAATTCGGTTTCCATTCGTAAAGTTCGAAGACCAACTGGCGGATATTCTTACAAAGGCCGTATTAAGCAAGGATTTCTACAACTCACTAAACAAGTTGCGCATTGAAGATTTGGATGCTTTCACTTAAGGGGGAGTGTTGGCGTGAGTTGTCAAATCAATCAATGAGTTGTCGTCAAATCAATCAATGAGTTGTCAATTAAGAGAAAATCAAAAAAATTATATTCATGATTGTACAACTTATTGATTGATTATACAAATCTATGTATAGCCAAGAATAAGGTTGCTAATCTCCCTATATATTTGTACAATATCTCTGTAAAGAAAGTATGAAAGAAATACGATAATAGAAAATTTGACACACACACAGCAATATTGGAAAGAGAGAGAGAGAGAGAGGATGCAAACCACAACAGAGATTTATGTGGTTCCATTTCAGTATGTTCATGGATTCACGCTAATCCACTATGCTTAGAGACAAAAAAAATAAAGAAGCAACTCTCAATACAATGATGACTCACTTCTCCTCTCTCGCAACAGAATATATATTACCTTAAATGAATTGGAGTTTATATAAAACTCCATGTGAAATTACAAAAGTATTGACTGGATGAACAGTCTATTGCTGATAATGAAGCTCCACAAATCCTAATAGTCTCACAACGAAGCTCTTGCCTGCTTCAACTTCAACGCAAACTCTTGCAAATGTGTACCGAATATGTGTCATTTGTAGTAGTGTTTTACGGATGCGTTGGATTCTGCTCAATCTAGGAGTTGAAACAAGGCTTTGTTGGTCAGGACCGAACTAGCTATCGATCCGACCTAAGAGTAAAGGTTTTCTCATAAGCAGAGTAGGACTCTGTTAGTTCGACCGAGGGTGATGTTGGTCCGACCGACGGACACGGACTTTGTTGCATGGTTTTTCATAAGTTTGGGTATTTAAGTCCTATTTCAATTAGGGCTTAATATAGATGAGTGTTTTCTCTCATAGGCTAAGGGTGTTGCAGGTTGAGAAGGTTTTCAACACTTGTAAAGGCTTAAGAATGGATTTTCTCAAGAGGCTAAGGGGTGTTTGGCGCATGGTATTGGGAAGGATTAGGTGGGATGGGATTAAAAAAAACATAATTATTACATATGGCAGTGATTGTCGCTGTTAGCATGGGATAAGCTTAATTTCATGATATGTTTGTAATACGGTGGTACAGTGAATGGATATACCCACCACCTTTTGAAACTATTGAGAATAACACGTGTTATATCCAAATTGTTCTTCTGTTTTGTAACCTCATTTTATGGCATTGGCCTAAAAATGAGGCAGATCCAAAATTTTTGTGGCCCCAAAGAAGTTTTCAACGGTAGGTATTCAATCCCTGCTGCTTTCTATGGTGGGGTCCACTTGAGCTTTAGATCTGCCTGATTTCTTGGCCCATGCTCTAAAATAATCTCGAAAAATGGGTGCACGGAGTGGATATAGCCCATACATCATGGTAGGACCTACACGACTTGCTAACATTGAGTGGAATTGGCACGGGACCCAATGCGATTCCATCTAATCTAATTCCAAGCTTTTCCATTATTCCCAAACATTGAGGGGAATTGGCACGGGACCAAATGCAATTCCATCCCACCTAATCCCATCTATACCATGTGCCAAACGCCTCCTAAGGTTTTTCCTATAGCGTGCGTTACAATGAGAGATCGAGTTGCTTCTGTAATCGGAGAAGGTGAGTGGAGTAACTCTAAGGTTTTGATTATAGTGAAAATCTATATTACTTTGTGGCGTGATTTTCTCCTACAAAGATTTACCACATAAAATCATATGTTTTGTGTTTGCTTCGGTTAGTTGTTTTTAGTTTAAATTGTTCTATCTTTATTGAACATGCTTAGGCAAAGCACAAGATTAATAGTTGTATTAGATCCGAATCTCTAATACGTAAGGTTGATTCAGGTTTTTTGTAGGCTCGAAATTACAAGTACGTTTGCCCATGATCAAGGTTTTTGCAATTAAGCTTGCTATCTTATTAAGCCCCGTCTTTGAACTAAAGTTGAAAAGATTTGGAACTTCGTCCAAGAAAAAACATAATCGATCTCTTGTTTTTGCACTGAAAGTGTCAGCTAACGCCTTAAATACAAGTGGGTGCCCACTTACAAACCAAGGCCCTTTTTTCTAAGATATCCTAACTTTCATTTGAAGAGGTAAAAGCCTTTCTTAAGAGAGTGCATTTCCATGCCTCTTGGAACCTTCCAAGCCTTCTCAAGTTAGAGCACCATAGCTTACATACAGTGTTCTTGGAGCATTGAATGAACTTTCTCAAGCTTGGGCTAGGCATAATTAGGAAAAGGGATTTTATTAATTTTGTATTTCATTGTTATAGAATTTACATTTTAATACCCTTTTAAAAAGCTTTTCAATAAACTACCTTACTAGCTTAGATAACTATCATTCATTTACCTTTTATTAGATTTCTCTAATAACAATTAGATTAAGTGATATTTTAGAAATAACTAAAACACCCTTGGCTAGCTCAAGAACAAACAAGCAATTATAAAGTCAATCAATACGCCCACAACGGATGAAATTTGTCAAGCTAGTCTCTTTGAACAATTGGGATAGCAAGATTTCATCAAGCTCCGCAACCAACATAAAAAAAAAAACGTTAGCTAATACGCATGGGATTGATTGAATGTGTCAAGCTACGCTCTTTAAACCATTGGGATAGCAAAATTCCATCATGCTCAGCAACCAATATCCACCACGCTCTGCAACTGACATCCATCGTGGCCCACCATTGGAATAGCAAGATTCCACCAAGCTCCACAACCAACATCTACCATGCTCTGCAACCAACATCCACCATGGCCCACTTAGTGGTAGCACTCACTCTTGGCCTCTTTTCCATGTAGCTCTTTTCATCGCACTCTGGTTGCTCGAGTTGCCATTTTCACGCCATAATGGTTTATACTTTAATCTAGGTTGTTAATGCAGGGGCATTTTCATACTGGGCTCGAGTGGGGTCGCCTGTTGGATGTACGGGCACACTTGGAGTGGGTGACCCATGCGATTTGGGGCCCACGGGGGAGGTCTCGTGTTCGAGACTCCTTACCAGGGGTGATTAATGCGCATTTCACACCGAGCTTAAGTGGGGTAGCCCGTGGGATGCGGGGACACACTCGGGGTGGGTGACCCATGCGATTTGGGGCCCACGGGGGAGGTCTCGTGTTCGAGACTCCTTACCTGGGGTGATTAAAGCTCATTTCACACCGGGCTCAAGTGGGATAGCCCGTGAAATGCGGGGACACACTCGGGGTGGGTGGCGCATGTGATTTAGGGCCCACGAGGGGGGTTCGGCTGAGGTCCTAACCCATGAGATGTGGGGCCTGGGCTATGAGATAAAGGAATTAATTCGACATACTCTAACAATTCGAGCTTTTAGAGCAAGTGGTTAATTGTCCTGCATCAAATTGGTATCAGAGCGGGAGGTCTCATGTTTGAGACTCCTCACTGGGGGTGATTAATGCAGGAGCATTTTCATATTGGGCTCGAGTGGGGTCGCCTGTTGGATGCAGGGGCACACTTAGGGTGGGTGACCCATGCGATTTGGGGCCCATGGGGGAGGTCTCGTGTTCAAGATTCCTTACCAGGAGTGATTAATATGCATTTCACACCAGGCTCAAGTGGGGTAGCCCATAGGATGCGGGGACACACTCGGGGTGGGTGGCCCATGTGATTTAAGGCCCACGAGGGGGGTTCGGCCGAGGTCCTGACCCATGAGATGTGGGGCCTGAGCTATGAGATAAAGGGATTAATTCGTCATACTCTAACAGTTCGAGCTTTTAGAGCAAGTGGTTAATTGTCCTGCATCAGTTGTCCTTTCTATAGGTCACCCCTTCTATGACTTGAATACAGGACATGATCAATAAAAACCTAACCAATATGCGAAAGCTCATAACTGATGAAATGTATTATGCTATGCTATTTAAACCATTAGGATCGGAGAAAATTACCACTGTAGACCCCACCTTTTATCCAGCGTCTTTTATGAGAAATTCAAAACTTACATTCCCAACTTATAATTGCACGTATGGACAGAGCCTTTGAGGATGAAAATACCCTTGCTTTTCAAAGGTATTTATAGTTTCTGTAGACCTATGGCTACGGATTATAACCGTAGTTATAGGTAGCGTAGTTGCTTTGCCCTCACGTGCAACGGTGCAAGGTCTAAGTTGGGAATTATAATCCGTAGCCATAGGTAGCGTAGCTGCTCTACCCCCATGTGCAACGGTGCAAGGTCTAAGTTGGGAATTGGATCCTTCATAAAAGACGCCGGATAAAAGGTGGAGTCCACAGTGGTAATTTTCTCTTAGGATCATAACACAAGCCTTGGCCTAATTAGGTCACAAAGATTATCTTTTTTCCAACATAATGTTTAGACTATTATCCAACTTTGAAAGGGCCAATGATTTGGACGGTTTTGATTGGTTTTGATTCCTGCAACTATAATAGTTGTGGACATCTATTGGATGGCTAAAAATAAAATCCAATGGTCTTTTTTCAGCAACAAGGCATCCACAAATCAGATGATAGGATTATCTAACTAAGCTGATTTTTAGATCGTGGCCTATTAACAGCGCAACCCACCATTTAGTCGGTTTACCTTTGAGTTAACACGTGCCATATATACAATTTCTAAGATGGCCGTATATCAAGCTTCATTCATAGCTAGTGTATTATATAACCCCTAGACTTTCCACACCAAATGAATTGAACACCCAACTGTTGAAAACTTTTTGGGGCCATAGAAGTTTTTGATCAAGCTGATATTTGTGTTATCTCTTCATCCAGGTTGGATGGAAAATAAACATTATGGTGGGCCCTAAGAAGGTTTCAACAGTGGCATCATCATCACTACTGCTTCCTTCCTGTGATGTGGCCCACTTGAGCAGTAGCCTTAGATCTGCCTCCTTTCTTGACTCATGACTTAAAATGATATCATATGTTATTAAGATGGTTGGACGCGGTGGATAAAATACATACTTCTATAGAGGAGGTCTGGGCAGGGTAAGAAGCAATCCGTTGACCTGTCAAATGTCACTAGTGTCCCTGATGTTGATGGTAATTAGATAACCAAAGGGTGGTATTTTATAAAGAAAGGTCTCAAGTCCAACCGGTTGGACCATAAGTTAAGGTAAATCAGTGAATGACCTTTAACTTATTAAGTAAATATAAAATCCAACCCACCTAATAAATTAGCCCAAACTACAAGAATCATCTATGAAAAATCATCCGTATCCACTCATTTCTTAGACCACATTTGTATTTTTCTATTTATCAATGGCTATATATCGTTTTTTGTGGCCTACTTTATGAGTGGATAGGGCTGAATTTTTTCCTATATGATAATCGTGTTGGGACCAAGCTATTGGATGTATTGGATTAGGTATCCATTTAACAGGTTGGAAGTTATACACTATGTGGACCGTAACTTATAGTAAATTCGGTTGGACTTGAACTTGCTCTTTCATATTATAAAAATCTTGCATCAGCTTAACTAACCCTCCGCCTGGGAAACGGATTGGCTACTCCCCCTGCCACCAGACCCGGGGCTGGTGGTCGGTGCTCTGTGGGCTCCACCATAATGTATTTGTTTCATCCATTCCGTTCGTCCATTTTTACAGATAATTTTAGGGCATCATCCCAAAAATGAGAGGGATATAAATCTCAGGTGGACCACACCATATGAAAACAATAGTGATTGGATATCCACCATTAAAATCCTCCTAAGGCCCATTGTATTGTTTGTTTGACATCCAATCTGTTGATTAGGTCATACAGACCCAGATGAAGGGAAAAAACAAAGACAATCTTGATCCAAAACTTTTATGGTCCCAAAAAGTTTTTAATGGTCTATGTTCATTCAACCATGTTTCCTGTAATGTGGTCTATTTGAAAATGAGATGTATCTAATTTTTTGTCTCATTCCATAAAATGATTTAGAAAAATAGATGGACGGCATGGATGAAACAAAGACATCATGGTGGGGCCCACGGAGCACTGACCATCAGCCATTGGCTAGTGGCAGGGGAGTAGCCAATCCGTTTCCGCCAGCCTGCTTCAAAGTCAGGGCCGTAACCCCATCAGGGCGGGGAGCGGATTAGGTGTTGCCCTTACCATGGGGCCCACCTTGCTTATGTATTTTAAATCCACTCCGTCCATCCCTTTCTACAGCCATTTTTAAGATTTTACGTAAAAATTTCACAAGACCTAATCTCAGATGGACCACACCAGAGGAAACAGTGGTGTTTGAGTGCCTTACCATTAAAAATTCCAAAGGGCCCATAAGGTTTTCTTAATATTTATTTTCCATCCAACATGTTGATAATGTCCATAATACCTAGATGAAGGTTAAATACAAAGATCATCTTGATCAAAAACTTTTATGGCCCACAAAAATTCTTTAATGATCAGTCCTCACCTTTTCTTTTATTGTTTTTCATATGAGATTTGGATCTTCTTAAGGTTTTGGATTGCTTACTAAAATTCGATGGAATAACAGATGGACGGAGTGGATATACAAAACAATTCATAAATATGGGCCCCACATGGTAAAGTTAACACCCACTAAGGTATTACCCGATTAACAGCTAATCCGTTCCCATCCCGTCCTCTATTATATTTATATGCCCAAAACCACTTATATCAGGACAGGACCCGAAAACCGACAGCCCAGCCACTCCTAATTGCACGTGACAATGAATCTGGACCGTCCAATTCGCGGGCTGCCCTTTTAATGGGCCATGGCGCAAAAATTCGATGAAGATGATAGATTGTGTCATGCCCTAAAATTCGGTAGTCGAGTTGGCCAGGCCTGAACCCAAATTCTAGAACTGTAAGTTGTACATAAGCAAAATATACAACGCAACCCATATAGTTTAATGCATTTTCAAGGCAATCAAAGCAACTAAAAAGATGCTAATCATTTTCATTAAATAATGTCCACTAGTCAATCTTTGAAATTTTACTTACATTAATATTCAAAAATAAATAATAACAAAATACATTGAATTTTAATTAATATTCAAATAAACAAAAGGAAAAGACTTCGATCTTTCCCAATTGACTCTTCATACACAGACCTTGCAAAACAATCTATAAGGGTGTAAGCACGACGGCTCGTAAGGTCACATTATTCCCAAAATTAAAATTTCTATATCAGCATGTAACGAAGAATATATGATGAAAGTTCGAGTTATAGTGTGTAGTATCACATGCCGGTAGGGGTCTCGCACCAAGTGTCATAACTCACGTTAGTCTCATACCTATCGTGAGAAATGATTCCAAGATGATAAACTCCTGATGCCAAATAGTCTCATACCTATTAGCGATCGTGGCTCACGGATGTGTGCACAAAAACTGTATTTACGCATCAACAACTTGAATATAAGGAGGCATAAATATTCCACTAATAATAAATGAAATTCTGAAAAAGAATTCAAATAAAATAAATATTTTTTGATCCGTTTTTAGACTTTACCAAGGCAGAGCACCCATGCACCCATTTTAGGGATTAACCAAAGGCAGAGCACCATGACCATTTTGGACCTCTTAGGGCAGGGCACCGTGCATCCAACATTTTAGAGAGTCCGGGCAAAGTACCCATGTATACATTTACTTAATCTTAAATAAAGAAAATATGACTTTCATATAGAAACACGGCCCAAGGATTGAATATTTATATATTACACATCCTGAAACACAGGCCAGGGGTCGAATGTCCACAATTGCTAAATTTTAAAATGCAACACAAAATAAACATCCTTTTTAGAAATGACCTGGGCAGAGCACCCATAATAACTTGATCATTTCTAGGGTAGAGCACCTATAACCAGTGTTCGAGTTGTCGGCATCGCTACAAGTTTCACTCGCCAGAGATAAAGATATAATATCGTTATCGCCGATAATATCATTGATAACCGGAAATACGGGGAAAAAGAGGAAAACATGAGGAAAATGATGAAATTTTTCGGTGAAAATTCAGGACATACCTGAATACACATAGTTACATATTCAGGAATGAAAAAATCATTATTAGAATGCATTAAATAATAAGTGGGGCCCACCATGAAAATAAGTGGTTTATCCAAACCGTTCATACGTTTTTTCAGCTCATTTAAGGAGTTGAGCCCAAGGTTGAACCATATCCAAATCTCAAGTGGATCATACCACAGGAAACAGTGGGAATAATAACTACCACCATTGAAACCTTCCTAGGCCCTACAGTGATGTCTATTTGTCATTCAAGCTGTTAATAGATTAATTGTGTAGATATTTCCACCGTTGAAACCTTCGTAGGCCCTACATTGATGTCATCCTTAGATATGATTCATTTTTTGGATAATGTTCTAAAATGATCTCTAACAATAGATTAATGGTGTAGATATAATAAATATATCATTGTGGGGGCCATGTAACTTTGATCTCCTTTGAACTGTTCGTACAACTCGGAGCTCAAGGAGCACCAGTGCTCGTCTTCGCATGAACACGTACCTACAACAGCTATATAGTTGGTGTGACGTACAACAGCCAATCCATGAAAGTGACGTCACCAAGCTTTGTGGACCCCACCATGATGCATGTGCTGTATCCATACCATCCAACCATTTGTAGAGATCATTTTAAGGCATGAGAAAAAGAATGAGATAGATCCAAAGTTCAAGTCGACCCACCACAGAAAACCGTGGGATCAGTCACACCCACCGTTGAAACATTTATAGGGCCCACCATGATGTAATTTTTAGATCAAACCTATTCATAAGTTAACATAGAGATAGATGAAGTGAAAACAAAAATATAAGCTTGATTGGAAACTTCTGTGACCTCTAAGAAGTTTTGAACGGTGGATGTCACTGTCCTCACTGTTTTCTATGGTGGGATCCACTTGAACTTTAGATTTATCTCATTATTTTTCTCATGCCATAAAATGATCAGTCCAAATGAATGGATGGTATGGATATAACACATGCATCATGGTGGGTCCACAGAGCTTGGTGACGTCATTTTAATAGCTATTTGGCTACTGACCTTGTCCGTATCTAATCCACCCCTCTGCTCAACCTGTTACGTAGCTAATCCGCTTCCTCATGTTGGGGTCCATGTGGGGTCCATTATTATTTATTTATTTCATCCACTCCGTTCATCTATTTTAACACATAATTTTATGGCTTTACTACAAAACGGAAGAATATAAAAAACTCAAGTAGACCACACCACAAGAAACGAACAAATGGTGGGCATTTAATCACTACTGTTTTCCCGTGGTGTGGTCCACCTGAGTTTTAGATCTACCTCAATTTTTGGATGAAGCTCTAAAATAATATTTAAAAATGAATGGGAACATGGATACAACAGATGCATCATGGTGGGGCCCACGGAGCACCGACCTGCACCGTCAAAGCCTGGCGCGGATTGAGTAGCAAGACTGGCTATTTAAGTGACGTCACCAAGTTCTGTGGGCCCCATCATGATGTATGTTTTGTATCCACACCTTCCATCCATTTTAGGAGATCATTTTAGGGCAATATCCAAAGATTGAGTTAAATCCAAAGTTCCAGTGGATTCCAGCACAGGAAACAGTGGGGACAGTGACACCCACCGTTAAAAACTTCTAAAGGCCACAAAGGTTTTAGATTAAGCCGATATTTGTGTTTTCTCTTATTTCATGTCTTTTTTAACTTTTAAATAGGTTGGATTTCAAATAAACATTATGGTGGGCCTTAAGATAGTTTCAATGGTGGGACTGTGATGGGGTCCATTACAGATTTTTATCTGCCTCGTTCTTTGGCTCAAGACTTAAAATGATATCTCAAAATGGATGGATGGTCTGGATATGACACATACATCATAGTGGGCCCCACAGAACTTGGTGACGTAGCCGACTCGCTACTTAACCTGTCAGTATCTAATCCACGTCCGTCAAAGCCAGAAACACCGAAAATCCCTCTCCCTTAACCTAAATTTTCAAAAATTTCTCTCTTTCCCATCGATATCTCCAGATTTTCAACTGAAAATCCCTCTCTCTCATCCCCAATTAAAAAAAAAAACTCTGGCATCCGAGAAGATCTCGAGATTTTCATCGGCGATAACCAGGTATTATCGAAATCAAAGATTTTTTAAAATAAAAACTTTTTTCCGATTTTTACGTATTTACGCAAAGATATAGTCAATATTCTCGGTGATAATGCAAATTATCGACAATATCTAAAATCTCGCCAATATTTCGTCGATATTCCATAGAGAAACGAAAAATTGGGGTTTCGGTTTCGCCAGTGCAGCGACACCGATATTATCGGCGATATTTCAATAATATCGCCGATAATTTAAACACTACCTATAACTTAATTATATTTAAAAGAAGGTAGTAATAATCAATTGAATTAATTTCACATATTAATAATCAAATAAATGCATTTTATTTTACATTCAACCAAAATCAAATAACTTAAATTAATAATATGAAATAAATAATCAATGAAAATCAAAGTATATACTAATGTAGGCTTTTCAACCGGGAAGATCACCTACCTAATCTAGTGTGTTAGAATTTGATGTATGATTGGTCTTAACGTGTTGACGATCCAACTCTACTCCAATTCGACTCAGTTGAACACATTATACACTAAGTGACTTAGCGTAACTCTTTACAGTTTTTATGTAAATTGATGAAGTCATCTGTCATGAAATTACAATTGTTGGTCATATATAGATTAAAAAAACATACATGAGAATAAAAGGAAGAGAGAGAGAAATGGAACACCGGAGTCCTCACCGCTCAACTCTACTCCACGCTCTCCTACGGTGCCTACCTAGAGTCTCCTACACGCATCAATCATGCATAAGCTTATAGAAGCTTAGAGGGTGGTGTAAGTGTGTGACAATGGTGCACAAAAGAATAGTAAGAGGTATAAGGAGAGAAGCATGATCAATGAGCATATCACTAACCTTACTAAGGCTTACTATGAACGCGATGCAATGAGTAATGAGTGTTATACCAAGGCAATGCATGAAGGGAGGCTTGTACGGCCAATGCTAATGCGATGCAAGTAATGTCGGTGCTCATATCCAAACCAAAAGTCAAGTACATTTCCAATCGGAAATCACCGGGTCCATTACACTACTGAAGCTTTATACACGCGCACAGCCAAACGAGCATAAGAGACCTCACTACCCACGTGGACAACCAATCACCATCAAGGCCTGAAGGTAGCGGACCCATTTACGAGTGGTCAAACTAGCAATGCCTCCTTACACCAGGCGGGTAAGGTCACACCCCTATCCAACCGACTACACGACAGCGGGAGTCGTGGCCTAACGGTATAAGGCCTTCGTGTGCTCATGTATTCCACCCGGTCACGACGTTGGAGCAGATCCTTGGTACCATGGAAGTTTTAAAAATTTCACCCATGGGCATCCTATGCACCCGGTATGCTCAACTAATATCTCCGGTGTCTAGACATACAGCCATTCATGAATACCCCTGTGGAGGTAAGGCCCTGATGAAGTAAGGGCGGATATCTACAAGCTATGCAATGTCAGATGCATGAATCACACAATCACCCATGCATCAATCCCAAGCATCCATCTCTCGGGGAGATACCAACATGTCCTACACAATGGCACAACCATGACCAATCATACCTCAACCAAGCATGCATATGATGCGTATGGGAGTGGGCCATGAAGATGAATAGGGGTGCCAATGAGGTGAAGATGAACTCTTTACCTAACCATGAAGGGTTTAGGTACTTAACCAATTTCTTATAAGGAATACAACCTCTAGTGGGGGCCCATATACCTGGGGTAGCCCACGAGACTAAGGAGAACAATGGTATGGGCCTAAATAGATGAAACGGGCCTAGTAAGGGTCTATGGTGGGCCTTTAACCACCCATAGAAGCCTATGGGCCTACCTTAGGGCCACCAATGTGGGCATCCAACCACAATTGGTCCCCAAGAGGTAGCCCATCTCTAATTGATCATGGATCAAGGCCCAAGGCCCATGCAACATCAGAAATAAGAAACGGGCAGCCATAATCATACCACAAACACTCATGTTGGGCTTCAGAAAGGCGGCCCAAGGCCTATCCAAAACATGGGTCCAAGGGAAACACACATAGCCCAACCCATATATACCACTATGGGCCCATAGGGGAAAGGTTAGGGCCCAACATAAAGGCCACTAATCCCATATATTGTGGTGGCCTAGTGGGCAGCCCATTGCTCAAACCACATGGGCAAATGTCATGCTCTTAGTCAAGTAAGTTGGGCCTACAACCCGGCCCAAGTATTAAAGTTGATTTGGTGGGCAACCAAGGGCCCATCTACTTGTGTAATCCAGCCCACTAACCCAACACAATAGTATGGTAAAATGGCCTAAGAGTTCAATGGGCCTATCTGGAAAGTTCCAACTCAATTGGGCCTAAAGAGTTCAACAACTAGCTACATTCGTGGACCCAATTAAATTTAACTGTGGTGGGCCTCAAAAGTGCATTTATTAAGCCCAACATTTAAGGAATTAAAGGTATAAATTATTCCCTCTAAGATCTTCACAATGTGGTGGGTCTTACTCCTCAAAATTTCTGCCCAAAGGCCAAGCATAATAATAACATGTTGCTGTCCTAAATTTGGGCACTCCATTGGAGTGGGTCCAGGGCCTCTAAAACATTAGAAATTGAGGGCCAAGGCCCCTCATCATGCATACAATGAGAGAAAACTCAAAAAGGTGGCTCACCATTCGATGAAATACTTTTGAATTATGGTTTTATCAAGGCATATTGTCGGACTGCATAGTAGAAAATTTGGTAGTCCAACTATCTTAGCCCATTCTTTTGGATGCCCAAATGATGTCAGTTGGGGCTAAAATTTTACAGAGTGATACTCCCATAGGTGGGCCACACCCTCAAAAAATTTCAGAATTTTTAGACATCTATAAATATTTTAATTCATTTAAAGAAATCAATCTATCTTGAAACTCGGACTGATCTGGACACCATGTTGTAATGGGCCGGTCCAGCCACCACTATGGTGTGTACAGGTGTCCATTGGCCTCAAACTTTTGTAGGTGGGTCCCACCATGGGTGTTCCACCTTCCTGTAAATTTTTATAATTTTTACATATCCAAAACTATTTTAATAAATTTTAGAATTCTAACCTGTCCAGGGTGGATTGCTACTGGAACAGTGCAGAAAATTCAGACTATCCACCTCACTTGGACCACACCTTTGGGACCCCTATGAATGTCAGATGGAGCTGAAATTTGGGAGACATCAAGATGAGATCCCCACCTTTTAGAAAAGTATATTTGGTGGATATAAATAGTCCCCCAAACAATCCTAAAATCTGGTCCAAAATCAACCAGAAACTGTCCAGAAAATTCTTGACAGCAACATGTACTTGGATAAAATTAATTATATAAGTTAAATAAAAAGGGGAAATACTCCAAGAACTAGGTGCTATGGCCCTCCCTAGTGGGCCCCACAAATGTCCAAAACAAATCCCAAGGTTACCACACTTGCATGCATCAATAAAGGTCAGCAAATGGGACACCCAACCATAGTGTAGGTGGGTATGGATGTCCCACCCTAGCTGGACTTTTCTGGACTATCCAGGCCCACCAAGTGGACCACACACATCATCAACAATCATAGGAAAGGTAGAAGAAGAGAAATAAAAATATTTCAGCCATTGGGAGAAGGCTCCGTCACTATTGAGCCTTCCCCAACACAATCACACCCATACATTGCATTTCTATCTATATTTCACCATGGATCTTCATCATGCATGATTTACACTTGAGATGAATGGATGAGATACCATCCCAACCATGATGCAAGGGTCTAGATGACCCATCATGTTATGGAATGTGGAGAACCCTCCATGATGGGGTCCATCAAGAGGAAACCCCATGCATGGGACATGCATGCATAAGATGGACCATTTGGCCACATCCAAGGAATTGTGTAGGATCTCCACCATTGATTGGTGGGTCCTACACTTTTCAAATGAAAGAAGAAGAAGATCTACACTATGGAAAGGAGATTGCATGGAATAAAGAAGCACCCACCTAAATATCTTCACCAAAACTTGGATCACCAAGCTCCAAATGCTCCAAGGAACCAAGATAGATGGATGAGATGAGTTTTCAATGGATGGATTAAGAGGAAAAAGGAGGAGAAGGGGCTGGAGAATTTGGAAATTTTTGGAGGAAGGTTGCTAGGGAAGAAGAGAAGAGAGAGAAATGAGAGGGAAAGAGAGAAAAATCTCTTTTAAGCTAAGTAATCATGAGTTTCTTACCTTGGATAGAGAAGAGAAATCATGGCAATAGGGAGTTAGAAACAATGTTGTAGGGTTAGTAGACTTTTTAGGTTAGTGGGTGGTGTTTTAGAGATGGGTGGTGTAGGGATAGGGCCTAGGTAGTGTGTGTGTGTGTAGTATGTTGGAAATAGTTCCAAGAGATGGGACCTACCTAGAAATCCATGCACACCACCCCTAGGTGGGCCACATGATCATGATCAAGGGCTTAGAAAATGAAATGCACCCAACTTACGATCTACACATCGGATGGACACACAAGACGCGTCATTAGAACCGCGGCGACGATGCGGTCACAATGGCATAGGTCAATTCGAGTCAGGTCTATGTGACCAGACTCAAGGATGACCACAAACACTACCCAAAGGTCGCAGGTCACTGAAATTTGACCGGTAGGACCGCGGGACCAAAATGAACGAAACGCATACTCACACACACACATGCATATATGCGAACTCGGGTCGGGTCTCATAATTTTCAACCGGGAATATCACCTACCTGATTTAGTGTGCTAGAATTTGATGTATGATTGGTCTTAATGTGTCGACGATCTGACTCCGCTCCAATTTGACTCATTTGAACACATTATACGCTAAGTAACTTAGTGTGACTCTTTACAGTTTCTACATAAATTGATGAAGGCATCTACATGGAATTACAATTGTTGTTCATACATAGATTAAACTAACGTTTCTATTTTCCAACCAAAATCTAAGTACTCAACCTAATGACTCACTGAGCTAACTCAATGAATCAATAGCATCAACCCTAACTAGAGTACTATTTTGAACCAGATGGGTTAGAGGAGAGTCTACGTGTCAGGGATCACATACAAAGTTTGAATTAAACTTGAAATTTGTTTGAATGTGAAGAGTCGACGGGTCAACTGATGAGTCGATACAGCGGTAATTCTCTCATATCTTCTTCCTTGTTTCTTCTCTTCTTCTCCCTCTTTTCTTATTCTTCTATTCTTGCCTGTTGTGTCTTTCCTTCTGAGTTACTTCCTATAGATCACGTCCCACAACTGGTCAGGAAAAACCTGTAACTCAATGACTCAATGACTCAATGACTCTTGAGGTTTCTCACTCTCATACACACACACACACACACACACACACTCTCTCTCTCTCTCTCTCTCTCTCTCTCTCTCTCTCTCTCTCTTGTTTATGTCCTTCTCTCACCGCTGATGCCCCTGACTTTTGACACTAGAGAAAGCTCTTAAAGCGTTTAGAGAGTTAAAGGTTATAACTAATGCAAGTGGTTTGATCAAGAAATAAAAGAAGAAGACTGCAAAATGGATCTTTGGGTGAATTTGATTGGTTATTTGAAACATGAGGCGTTGGAAGATCTAGAACCATTAGATGGAGAGGGAATGAGTGGTTAAAATCATGTTATAAAGGTTTCACGTAGATCGTGGGGGAGAGTTTTCAACGGATGAGATTACTTCAAGGTCCGAACATGATAGATGGTTTGGATTATGCTGTGGGTCCCAACATGAAGAATGGTTGATGGTCATAGATCGGGTCGTGCGAGCGCTAGCCGAAGAAGAAGGGAGAGAGGAGTGGGAGTTGGGGTCGGTTACGGCGAGAGGAGTGACGTGCATCACTCTTTTCTTTTCTTGTTCTTTTTTGGTTTCAAAACATAGTGGGACCCACAAAAATGGCGTAGAAAATCCACTCCGTCCATCCATCTTGTCGGGTCAAGTTAGGGCAAGGGCCCAAAAATGAGGCTGATCCAAAGTTCAAGTGGGCTACACCAAAGGAAATGGTGGAACCCACCATTAAAAAAAATGGAGTGTTACAGATTGATTGTTAGAACACATGATTATTGTAATTGCAAGTATTAGCTTATCCATGAGTGGGCCCTTCAACTGGTCGGTCCAGGATTAATTGGCATGTTTGCGTCATCACGAGTTAGAATACATACAAATAACAATATACAAGAGAAATGATCCAGTGCGGGAAGAGCGCTGCAAGTTATAATACTCCTAACTGTATGGGCATACTTGGACAGTCCAATCCATAGATCTGGACTGATCATTACGTCCATCACTAGCTTTATGGACAACCATGCAAAAGACAAACTTGTCCAATGAATCTAACAGCCTGATCAATGGCCTATGAATGGACGGCGAAGATCACATATGTTCAATCAGTTGGAACATATATTCGTTTGGGAACACCATGGATTGCTGATGGTTAAGCCATCCTAAACATCCCATCCATGGCTAGGAAGATGAATGGCTATTAAGAAGGCCAGATTACTAATTCTACGATCATCCATTCAGTTCTATTTTTACACGTTGGAACATCAAGTGTATTATGAATATGACGAACGGTCCAGATTGGATGAATGGATGGTCCAAGTGTGTTAATGAAAATAAATATATATATTATAAAGTCCATTTTGTAGCAACAAATGGTTCCATGGTCTAGTGGTTAGGACATTGGACTCTGAATCCAGTAACCCGAGTTCAAATCTCGGTGGAACCTTCTTTTTTTTATTTTAGTTTGTACCGATGCAAAAATCGACCTGTCACACGTGTGACTGACCTGAATCTTTTGGGCCAGTTTCTTATAGCTATGTGACCCACCAGATGCATGGCCCACATCGCTGGAATACCTCGTCCAAGTGGTTCTGATCAGATCAACGGTCAGGATCACTGAACCGCTGTATTTTCGGCGTCTACAGAGTCTCCGCTTTTCTGTTTACTTTATGAGAATCTCTCCTTCTCAGAAGGGAAATGACTTGGCTACTCCCCCTGCCACCAGCAATGGCTGATGGTCGGTGATCTGTGGGCCCTAACATGATGTAGGTGTTTCATCCATGCCGTCCATATATTTTTCTAGATCATTTTATGATGTTTCACAAAAAATAAGATATATCCCAATCTCAAGTGGACCACCTTACAAGAAACAGTGTTGAACGAACGCCAAGTTTTGGATCAAGCTGATCTTTGTTTTTTCCCTTCAGATAGGTCTGTATGACCTAATCAACAGATTGGATGTCAAAAAAACAGTACATTGGGCCTTAGCAGGATTTTAATGGTGGATATCCAATCATTATTGTTTTACCGTTGTGTGCTCCACCTGAGATTTATATCCCTATAAATTTTGGGATCAAGCATAAAATGATTTGTAAAAAAGGATGAACGGCATGGATGAAACACATACATCATGGTGGGGCCAATCCGTTTCCAGCGAGGTTAGCCCGTACAGTCAGGGTAACCCACGTCGCCGGTTCCGGGTGGCAGTCAAGTCGCGCTAGACTCGGTTTCGACAGTCAACCGTGTTGGAAAAAGCTACGTGAGACGTCCATTATTTTTCCAGTTCATTTTTGAGTAAAAAAAGTAACAACCAAAAAAATTAGATGTATTGAAATCTTATGGTAACCACACTACAATAAACAGTGATGATTGAACGCCCACTATTAAAAACTTATGAGGGGCTATAAAAGTTTTAGATTTACAATAAACAGTGATGATTGAACGCCCACTATTAAAAACTTATGAGGGGCTATAAAAGTTTTAGGGCAAACTGATATTTGTATTTTCCCTTCGGCCTAATCAACAGGTTGGATGGCAAATAAACATCATGGTGGGCCCTGGGATATTTTTAACTGTGTGTATTCAATCGCCACTGTTTCCTATGGTATGGTCCACCTGAGATTTGGTAGGGCCCTAGAAACATCATGTGATCCTATCATGCTCTCCCAAAGTCAGGCCAGCTGGCCCATCTCTACTTAAAATCATGCATAAATTTCTAAAATAATGAGTGTGGACCACCTGATGGGCATTCCCATCTCAACCATTGCCTGTGCTGTAAGCTGTGGCCCACCTGTGTTCTGGGCTCGGATGATTCGATGGACGTGGGGTGAACTGGCAGGGTCGGACCTTAGGGGCAGATTGCCATTCGTCATGGTGTCCTTACACGCTGGAACAAGCTATCTACAAACATTAAAGAGGGACCGGCCTTCCTTTTCCAAAAGGCTACTTCTCTAAAGAGAACTTTCAGACCTGTAAAGTGGGTTCTTTTCTTCTTTCCTTTTGCCTTTCGAAGTCACATGTAGAGTGCTTCTTTCGTTGGCCACTACACAAGTGGATCTATGGTAATCATAACCGTTGATTTGGTGGGCTACTAATAAAACGGCTGTAGACCGGAAATCACTGTGATTCAACAATACTAGCTACTATATCAGTGCATATCTGACCAATCAAGCGTGAATGGTTTTTCCTCTAGTTTTTCAAAGCGGGAGTTACTTGCAGTGTACCATACGTAAGTACAGGACACTTTATACATGCATGTATTAATAATATATATAATCCTTCCATTACATATAGGCTATCAATTATAAATTTAAATCACATATTAATTACGTGGTGGAGGTAAACCATCCAGTTATTATCAAGTGTGATTAAAAGCAGTTTTAACAATTAAAATAAAATTTTAACTTTTGAAAATTTCATAAAGCTAATAAAAACCTTTCAAGTATCATACTTGTTGGAAAAAACCCCCTTATCTAATTAGAGTTAGGTTATAATTAAGTATTAGGTAAATCCAAAGGATCCCATATTGGCCCGTGCAAAACTCGATGAATCATAATGGTTGTACCTATGATCATCCACTTTTCATAGTCTCTAAGAAACTTCAAAGTGAACTAAAGCTTGTTAAGATCATTACCCTTACACAACCACGTGTCTAAGGATTGAACAACTTTTATATACTATTGAGTCCTTGATCATATGATCATAGTCCAGGTTAATAGTCTCCAGACTATTAACTTGAACTTTAATCTGGAAATAAGTCCTACATGTTGTGGACGTTGGAGGGAGCGCGATTCCCCAAGAGTACAAGAGATTTATTATCTTCTTTCCACTTGTTGCCTCACTCGAGGACTTTTGTGATGAGGGTAAAGGATGTCATATTTGACTAGAGTTGTTACTAACCAATTATTGCGATTCTATAGTAGGTTAGAGCCCGTAGAAATGCTTAAAATTGAGAACCCAAAAACTCTTAACACTAAGATGACTCATGAGTTTACATTTTCGAGATTTTAAGTAAGGGACCGCAGTTACAGGAAAGGAATGTGTTAGGCACCTACTCTGCATGTACGGATGTACTATATTTACTTCACAAGATTTGACTGATTTTTGAAAAATAATAGTAGTTCTCGGGTGTAGAAAATATAATGTAATGCATGCAGAAAATGTAAATGTAGTGTTGTATTAGAGGTGTTTGATCAATTCAAATTTTTGATGAGTGGGATCCGACTATATAGATAAGTTGCAGAGCATACGTTCGAAACGATCAAGTGCAGGGTGCAAGTATAGATGCTTGATGTTGATGTTTAAATGATGGCTAACCGGCTAAGGTTTCTAGTGGCACCTGTTGTAATTATATCGACAAGTCTTAGAGCATATGCACACTAGTGAAATATGTTGGAAAACAATGGAATGCAATGTATATGCTAAAACAACGGCTAACTGGTTAAGGTTTTGATAGGCAAGATCCGATTATATTAGCAAGCCACAGAGCATATGCCCGCTAGTCAAATGTATAAAATTATGAAAATACACTATGATAATAATGTATATGGGGGGGGGGGGAATGAATGTTGCATGATGCCAATGCGTTGATCCGATGAAACTAATGGAGACTTAAACTGTTGGATGAACGGTAATATCGCAAGGCTAGATTGAGTTGCTTAGATTTGAACTTAGGTGGCTCATAAAACTTGAATTCTGGCTAGGCTAGGCTAGACCAGGGCGGCTCTCTCTCTCTCTCCCCTTGGTGGAAGGATGACTTCCGTGATTTCTAGATCTCTTGAAGTGAGATGGGATGCTTGAAATGAAAAGGGGAAGAGGCTATTTATAGTCTCCTAATCCCATTTTCTTTTAATTCTTGGTGATCCTATGAGCGAAATATAGTTGAATGACTGTGATCGAAGATTGTCATATAACATTATCTCATGGGTTGGATGAGGTGATAAAAAAGATAATTTGGGTAAGGAGATGGGCATTGGAGCAAATGCACCTCAACTGCACACTTTAAGTTCGAAAAAGAAGAAGCCCATATGCTTGAGTGACGCTGCCCAAAAGATGGGGAGTACCACATGGCCGGTGACAACCTGGCTACCGCTGGTCCCCACTTAGACTCCCTGCTTTGGCAGACAACATCCTCTAAGTGTTTGGAGGCTTTGCTTGAGGGTTGCTGCTTTGAGGTTTCGACCATTTCTTCGATTGGGCTTGGGTTCAATCTTGGTTTTGAGCTTAACTAGGTGAGTTGACTGAATTGTGAGGCTATGTAGGCTGATCGGGTGAGTTAACTTAAGGCTATAGAGTTTTGGGTTCTTAGGGTTTAGGGTTAGGCTGACTGGGTTAGATGGAATGAGTTTAGGGTTTAGGACTGGGGTTCCTAGGGTTTAGGCTTCTAAGGTTAGGGTTTTAGGTAGAACTGGGCACGGGGTCCGATCGAAGTGATTTCAATCTTGTTAGGAAGTTTATCTGATTATTCATTCCAATGAGATTAAGATTATCGAAAACGGATAAACAATGAAAAAGATACAAGCATTTAAACAATTGACAGAAAAAATAAAAACTAATAATTACGTTTTTTTATATATTCGAGATATATATATATATATATATATATATATATATATATATATATATATATATATATATATATAAATTATAATTTTTAAATATCTCTAACCCTATACACCGCACCCGATCCCAAACTCTCTCTTCCTCCCTCATCCTCCTCCTCTTCCAATCCTGGCAACCACCCACCACCATCACCACCCTCTCTCTCTCTCTCTCTCTCTCTCTCTCTCTCCACTCCACTCCCTCTCACCCTCCTCTTCCAAGCCCGACATCCACCCACCACCATCACCACCACCCTCCTCTCTCTCCTCTCCACTCCCTCCATCCCTCATCTCTCGATCTGAATCGGTGCCAACTCAAACCGACTCGGTGCTTTTTAACCGGGTCGGACTCGGTCCTGATTAGTCCAGGCTACCCGGATTCGGATTGGTTCAAGCATGCCAAACTCGGTACCGAGTCAATTCGAGTTCGGGTCAGGCTTATTTCAAAGCCGGATCAAGTCGGGTCAGCCCTAACTTGGACCAACTCGACTCGATGCCTAGCTCTAGTTTTAAGATTAGGGTTCAGTCGTCCATCCATCCGTTCAAACTCTATCAACTTATCAGCCTGGGGTGGGGTGTCTACACATGTACAAACTAATCCATAGTTAATATCAGTTGTCCACAGTGAATATTGACAATTCATACTGAATATCAATGATCCACACTAAATATTAGTGATCCACAACAAATATTGGCAATCCACCGCACAACATTCATTCATTACAACATACTTCTATCTCAACATTCTTTATTTACAAAAAATCATCCATTATAACATTCATCCATTACGACAATCATCCATTCCAATATTTAAAACATTTATTCATTACTACATTCTTCCATTACAAAATTCATCAATTGCAACATTCTTTCATTGCAAAAATTCATCCATTATAGAATTCTTCCACACCCTCCTCCATTTAACAAACTCTTACCATTCATTTTTAAAAAAAAAACAACTATAAAGAAAACCTTCACACCCTTCTTTCTTTCACAAACTTCCACCATTCATACAAAAAATAAATAAATAAATGAAAAACAACTATAAAGGGAACCAAGGACGAAAGAAGGAAGAATTAAGAATGAAATAAGATAAAAGAAAAAATGGAACAAATAAACACTATCCCTCCTTTCACACCCTCTTCTCCTCTCACGAAAAAATTAAGGAGGGAAGAAGGAAACGGCTAAATGACCCTCGTGCAACAAAGGCTCCACATTTCGAATACATCCACATCTTATGTGGGGCCCATTGAGTTGTCTTGAAGTAAATCCATCGCATTCACATGGAAGAGATTTTAATTTTATATCATTGGTCTAAATTTGAAGGTAAAATTCATCACAAATGAACCATATAGGAAGAAACAATTCAGAATTAATTAATGCACAATGTTAATGTAATTGTGGGTCATTAAGAGCTTCAAATAGAAAAATGAAGAAAAAAACATTTTGTAGGTTTATGATTGTTCGATTAAAATGAATGGATTAGATCAGCTAATGAATGGGCTGGTTCAAAAAACCTTTCTCCTTTCGAGACAAGAGTTCGCCATACAAGGAGCGCTGTGATAAATGGCATTTTAATCATCAGAAAAATAAAAATATATCCAAAGGGCTAAATAAACTTAAGTTTGTAAAGAACATACCAACACTGTGACCACATCATGCTAGAAGGCTATTGTAATAGAAACCTTAAATATTAAGGAATGCTTTTCCAAGAGGTGAATTTACAATACATGCCTTTATATTTTCTTTACAAAATGGGATTTAAGAACTGTATACCCATGTGGTTTCAATCTAACATCCAACTGTCAGCCCATGCATGAACTAAAACTAGGCAGCATCTAATCATAAAGTTAGGCAATCCATAAAAAGTACTGAATACTACTCAAAACTTTCAAATTCAATTTCAGCCCATTTGATCATGTGATCCGATTACTTGTTTTTGACCACCATAGCTGGTTATACGTTGAATGGTTTGGATGTTTCACATATACCATGTGGACCCACAATCTGGCCTGCCCTTACCTTTTTAGAAGAAAAATGTTAGATGATGGCATTTTTGTAATATTCTCTCTAAAAAAAAACACTCTGTAATTTCAACTCGTGGAGTCATTATTTGTAAAATCTCGGAGAATTCGCGGTAAAAATTCCCTTTAAAAATCTCTCTTAGTGTCGAACATCTCCTTCCGCACGAGCAAAAAGAAAAAACCTTCCATACACTGGCAGACTGTGATGGACAATACACAGGCACTTAAGAGATTACTTAGACATTACATACGTGGCACATAATTAAACTGTCCAAGGTATGGGTCCCAGTTTAGATAAACCATTGTCCAAAAATTAAGACTATTTCGATTACCTGACTGTCAGATTGGTGGACATTTAAGGGACGGTTAAAAATAAAAAAAAATAAAAATCCAACTGCTCTGTTTGAGCAGACAAGCGTCTCAGAATAGTTAAACCCATTTAACTATTAGCCTGTGGCTCAGCGACACGACACTGGGTAACAGAATTTGGAAATTTTAGTTAATGCGAGCCACGTGTACAATTCTAAGCGCCCGCATATCAAGCGTCATACGCAACCAGAGCATCAAATAATCCACGGAAGTATACCACCTATCCTACAGCTTTCTCAACAGAGTGACAGAGAAAGAGATGGCGAGCGATTCGAAGGTGGAGACGATTTCCCGACTCGCTCAGTGGAGAATCGAGAGTTTTGGGCCTTGCTCTTATCGACGATCCGATTCCTTCAAGGTCGGAATTTGGAACTGGTAATCCTTCATAACTCCCCGCGAGATACCCGATTCGGTGCTCTCCAGTCCTCCAAAGCCTCCCTCACCTACTTCCATATCTCATTTTCTTTTCTTTTCCAGGCATCTATCAATCGAGAAGAACCGGTATATGTACGTTCGTCTCTTTCCCGAGCCAGGCCGCGTTTCCAAAGATCAGCCTCCGATTGCCAAGTTCATCCTCCGCGTCTCCAACATCGGCGCCAACCGGCGTCCGTACATCTCCCCCGGTATGCGGAGCTGAAACTGAGAATAAATTTTTTTTTTTTTGAGAAATAATCCAGTGCTGTAGGACCACTGTAAGTTATGGTGCTCCTAGCTGTATTGAGGTACTTGGACGGTTCAATCGATTGATCTGGACCGTCCAATAGGTAGAGTACGTTCTCTTTACCTTACCCTTTAAAAGTCAAACTTGTCAGATGGCTCTGACCATCCGATCATTAACACTTGAAAAGGACGTCTGGGATCATTTGTATAAAGTTGGTCCAATCAATGATCTGATCCTTTAATTTGATGGAGCTCATCTTGGCTTGCTTATGATTCTTAATTTAATGGAAAATATACAAACGCGGCCAATTCGAACATAAATCTAGCAAGATTTAATTGATTTGGTAATTTAATGTTGAACTAGTATGTTTGCAGCAAGAAAAAGAAATTGTACCTGTTCTTTCCATTTTTCCAAATTCGGCTCCGGATCTTCGATTCTTTGAAAATAGCTTTAAAATGGGCCATTATGAACCTATATTGCGTTAGGGCCCATTTTGTTACCATTATGTAACTGTTTTTGTATACATTAGACTAGAAGAAACAAGAAAGAAATGAATAATTTATGACAAATGAGCAAGTTACAATTAAGCTACTCCATAAATGCTTAACACTCAATGCTCCTCTTCAACCAAGAAAATGGGTATCTATTATTCCCAACTTTGGATATTTATGCTTGGAATCTCTCTAATAACTAGTTTGATGAACATATCAACTTCCTTCTAAGTGTTAGAGTGCTTGACTGCTTATATGTGTTTTGCTCATTTCCATGAAATGGTATCTTTTAGCTCTGTATAGCATTTTGATAATCACGAATTTGAGAATCCATTGTCAAGTTAGTCATTAGAATTTAAGTTGAAACAGATAAGCTGTCTGCATGTTTGCAGTGGTTTATTGCTTTAGGCTAAGTTGAAGTAAGTTGAAATTAACATTTAAGTGAGACTAAGAAGGATTAAGACTTTTTTTTCTTTTTTCTTTTTTTTGCTGAAGAAAGGAATATCCTGAGTAACTGGTAAGTTGGGCTGCAAAATGCTTTGCAAGTCATTTTGAGTATCTTAAATAAGGGAGCATTTGAGGAACGAGGATGTGTTAGGATTTGAGTGGTTTGCCTGCATAAGAAATGAAGAGAAAACAGAGTATGTGATGTACTACTATTCTTGAGTTTATTTTATTTTCTTCAATTAAATGTATGTAGAAGTTGCCTTCTTGTTTCTTTGCTTCCTGTGCAATCTTCTTCTTCTTCATTTTGTTCGGCATAAATGTTTTGTTTGTGTCATTCGTATGTTTCTATTGTGTTTAATAGCCTAGATACCCCACCCCAGTCTTCTACATGATCGCCTAGGCACCTTGATTGTCATCTAGGGAAAAGGCTAGGAAATGCAGTTAAAATAATCACATCATACTATTAAATTATAGTATTCTTATTATTTTATATAAGTGTGCTTGCGTTGGCACTTGGCAGTCCGACTTTTAAAAGCAACTGTGCCTGAGAGTCTAACACATTGTATCTTTGTCTGATACTAACCAGTTCTGATGTCCAAGTTAGACACATTGTATCTTTGTCTGATACTAACCAGTTCTGATGTCCAAGTTACATAGGGTACAACTATTGTTTATGCTTAGGGCAAAAAAAAGAAAAAGAAAAAGAAAAAGAAAAAAAAAAACTATTGTTATGTTTCATGCATCATATATTCGTATATAAAATCATGTGATGAAAGTGACAAGGGGCCATTTAGATGCAAGAAAAGTTACATTTTCGTATGCCGTGTAAGGCAAACAACTTGTACATGGTTTGTCTAACCTATTTATGCACAGGAACCAAGAAAATAAAGGACAACCTATTCCTAAAACTTGATTATTAGCAAGGATTTCTTGAAACAAGTTGGAAGATGGATGAGGGAAGCTAAATACCTACCATGATGCACGTGTGGGAAAACAATGTTCTGTTCGCATGCGTCACGTGTCCCAAATGTGCCACCATTCATGTTCAAGCACTCCTATGTGGCACATGTCATATGTGCTCATGTGTGATAACTGCTAAATGTATGACCATCCATCTTTAAGCTCCTTACATATGCCACAGGTACTGTGATCTATCTTCATTCCCCTGTTCGAAGGTGTTTGACAAACAATGAACAAAATAGCTTGTTCATGACATCATGACCTAGATAGCCCATCCAAGATAGCATGATCAAGACAATCTGTCTTGAATACATCTTTCCTTGCAACCAAATGGGCCCTAGAGCTAGATTTCTTATTTCGCAGGTGGTCATCTGGGTCATCCTGGACTAAGCCACCAGGTAGTTGCCCAGAACCTACAAATGCATATGTCATAGCACTAAGCCTGTACGTGTGGGTGAGTCACCTTCACTACTGTGATGGGGAATCCAAGACCTGTAATCCAGTCTCGTAAAATTCTGTCGAGGACTATTCTTTTAGCAGGTCTTGTCATCTGTTCCCAAAAGTTAGTTGTTGTTGATGTGCATAATCTTTGTTGTGACTGAAATCATTGTGAATAAAGGATGCTCCAAGTTAGACAGTTCGAACCCTGCCTTTTTGTTCTCATGGGATTTCTTGAACCACACAGACTGCTCTGGGGTCTATATTTTGTTTTCTTAGACAACAGATTAAATGTTAGGTTCTAGGCAGTTGGCCTTTTTGCACATCTATTTGATTAATGGGGACGGCGATGAGGGGCTTTCTTGGTCAGCACTATAAAAATATTCATGTTGTGAATGTTTATCTTGGCTAGTGGAGTAATTGACCTGGACATTGTGTTTAATCTTGGCAACTGGCTCAAGAAACGGTATGATTTTCAGTTTTTCCAGACAGTTGGATAAAATCTCTTCAAATCTTATAGATCAATCATCAACCCTTTGGAAAACAGTGTCCGTGTGGCATTTCTGTGATCAAATTAGCGGCCCTGTGCTTAAACATTCAGCACCTTTTGAATGTGAATCTTCTGGTTTTGAATCTGACAAAGTAGAAAAACCATTGATAAACGCACAATGAGAACTAAGAGCAATTATAGGTGCAAATGCTGGATGAAATACTTAACTGGAAGGAGAAAGTGGTAGGATATGCCTAGAAAAGAGGATGACCTGACGACCTTCAGCTATATAGAGCTATGATATTCAGATACAGATGTTGAAGGATGCTGGGGTCCTTGGCATCTCCATTCCTCAGATCCAGGACGACACAAATTTGAATATCGAATTCACAGTATGCTATTTATATTTACTTTTAAGTTTCTTACTGAAAAAAGTTAACCCATTCTAATATTTAAAAAACCCCTTAAATAGACTGCATCAGCCCTTTTAATGGTCTAGAACATGGCATAGTTAAGGGGAAAAAGGGCAGCAATCTGAAAAAAAAAAAGACCAAAAATTGGATGGCTGGGATCATTGATGTGTCGAGATTATTTGGACCTCCAATCAATTTTTTTTTGAAGGGTTACATCCAATCAATTTTGGCTGATATGGTTCCTGACAGAGTGGAATGGCATAACAGGATTCGTGTAGCTGTTGCTAATTGGTTGGAATAAGGCTTGGATGATGATGATGATGCCAATCAATATTGGGTCACAACCTTTCCAGAGTCTAAATCTTTGAACCATGGTTTCCCTAGTCAAATTTGGCATGTTTAAACAATACACATCTTGAATTATGCATAAAGGCCCTATAATCGTCATTTTTTAAAAACCTAGTTGAACATACTACACTGATTTAGCTCCTTGTGAAAGATTTCAGATGTGGCCTCTAAGTCTTCTCTTTATATAGTGGACTCTTATCCATTGCCTTAATGGATTTTGTATGGTTTCTTATTGTTTCTTTAACAAAAATGATTGACAGATTTAAAAAATAAAAACAAATTTGGCCCCTAAAAGCACATTATTGTATTTGAAATATCAAGCAATGTCAATGCCCACATTTTCTCCTATCTTCCTGATAATTTTCAAAATTATGGGCCAAAATCCAAAAATAGAAATTGGCCAATATGGGTTTGTAATCTGTATCATCTGATATGGTTTGATGTGCCCCATGCCTTATCGGTTTTGTGGCCAGCAGATACAGCTCCCAATATCAATATTCATAAACCTCAGACTCAAGTTACATCGTGCAAAGTCTCCTGGTATGAACTGAGAGCTTTGCACAACCTGCAAGAAATGCTGCAGTGTAAAAGCCCAATCCAAGGATGATTGATGTCTTAATGCTTTTATCAACTCTTAGATGGCAAACTCTGCTTGACCTGATATGTTGATGCCAGTTCCATTAGTCCCTTGCAGGAGTATGGTTGGGGCAATTGAGCCCCATGACGTTAGTTGTGGCCTCAAGGTGTACCAAGTTGCAAGCTTCAAAAAATAAGTTAAAAAATGTTTAAAAGAAAAAAATTAGTAAAAATGAAAAGAGCTCAAAGTAAATTGTAAAAAAGTAAATTGTACATAATGAAGTATTGCATGTAGGAGGCATGCAAGGAGAGTTAGCCTGCACCATCTATGAAATATAATTGATTGATTTGTGTTACAAATAGTTGCATCTATATTATGAAATTACATATTAAGTACTTATAACTGAGTGCTCCTATAGCACAAAATATTATAATGCATTGAGTTACATTAGGACACAGATGGACAACCTACTTAATTGAACTGGACAGTTCATTCAGTCTGTCCCTCACTTCATGGGCTGCCATGCAAATAGCATGCCAATCAAATGACCATATTCATCCAAATGTTGGTCTTCTTGGCCTTATTTTTATAGCTTTTCATTTTCTAGGCCACGATTGGATGGTTAGGAGCCTCCAGATGGATGATTTGGATCAATGATCGCTCCTATTTTCTATTAAGTAACTTAAGCATCCATTTTATTGTCCATCGATTGTATGGTTAGAATAATTTGATTGTTGTGGTATTTGCTAGTGTTTTTAGTATCTTGCGATATCACCTATAAATTCCACGAGATATCTGTTATCTCAGCTTGGCGATACAAAACCAAGCTTTAATACGCATTTTTCATGGTATTGTGCAATATATTGCACGATATTGCAATATTGTGCAATATATGCACACTCCCCCTTTATAAATTCTTAATGTATCGTGTAATATAGTGATACCAAGTGCAATATCGAAAGGGATAAAAGGAAACCGACGCTGTTTTGTCTGGAAAATCCTAAAAAATTCACAAAAATCGATTTTTTTTAACAAAAATAAAAAGTAAAAATCTTCCTAGTACATTGTAGGGTGGTTTCAACCAATCCACTCTAGTTTGTTGGAATTTTTTATTTTTTTAATTTTTAATTTTATTTTTTTGAAAATTTTCCAAAATTGTGATCAAAAGCTTCTTAGGGCTGGATTCTAAAATGTGCATATTTTTTTGCTTTGACCTTTTTTTTTTTTTCATTTTTATATATTGTAAATAGTGTCAAATGGTAAGAAATCCATGATTCTTCATGTTTCGCATGAAAATTTGTGGATTCAGAGCTTTGATTTTGAGATTTTGGGAACATGGGCAAACTTGCAGAAAATTGGAGAAATTTTGAAAATTTTCCAAATTGGTTGCAATCTTAATGTCCACACACGAATCAAAGATGTATATAACCTAATCTACATATTCTTGGCAATTTGGAGATTTTTCGGGAAAAAAAAATAATTAAAACTTTTTAATATTGTTATATATATATTCGAAATCCACTGGTATATTTCTAGGGTTTTGCTTCTTTTGCTTTTGAATGTAATGATTGTGTTTCCATACTTTTCTTCTTACATTTATAATATTTATGAATTGACTTTGAATATAGTTGCATCAGTTCAATTTGACAACGCATAAATTAGGATCCTATAAAATGGAAATCTATTATGTGCACTTGTTTTTTGTATTTTTTTTTTTCAAAGTGTGTATTGGTGTCTTTTTTAACAATCTTTGAAGTTTCATTGAAAAATTCAACTAATTTCCCAATGTTTACCCATGTTTCCCAAGAACAGCAATAAATTACGTGATACAACCGATATACGACATGCGATAACCGATGTATATCTGTATCCCAAGGGTGCAATACAGTACGTGATAACGATACGGAAAGCATTGCATTGGTATTTGCTCAATGAATTTGGAAGTGTTGTCCAAACAAGTCATTGACTGGTCTTAGTTTGCCCAATGCGGCTCACATCACCATAACTTGCAAATGTGGTGGGGCTTAAATAAACATGAAACTACATAGAGACACTCTCATAGTTGGTGCTGCCACCAATATAGATCACCCACAACCAATGTTACCCATTGCCACCCTTACATGGGAAAGAGGGAAAAAAGTAAAATAAATCATCATCACCATAATCACTAGTATTGTCTAGTTGTCCCAACTACTTGGGTGTCTCATGATTGCTTGGAAAAGGTGACTAAACAGCTACCTACTTGACATAAGCCCACCTTTACTTGAGTCGAGAACTAGCTGGCATGTCACACTGGCATATAAAAGTGAGTCCAACTTGCCAAAATAATATGAGGTTTACTTATGTAAGGCTTATGCTTGGAGGCTGAGGGTGCCATATGAGCCTTGGGAACAACATCGAGTCTCTCTCTCTCTCTCTCTCTCTCTCTCTCTACACACACACGCACACACAAAAAGAACATCCAATGTTGTAAACTCAAGAATTTGGAGAATGTTTCATACCATGTATAGAGTATTCTAGTAACTCATATACATGATATTCACAAATGTTACCTCATATTTTGCCAGAAAACAGTTACATCATTTGCATCCCTATTAATCTTAGTGAAGGACACCACTATTAGAGCATAGACTCCCCACCTTGGTTGTTTGGCGGGATAAAGCAACTGGGGATTGCCAATCCAGGGGGTTTCCAATCCCCTCTTTGAGGGGGTTTGTAATCCAAGGTGAGAGCTTGGATTACACCTAAAATCATTTGAATAGTTGCAGGCATAAATGTATGTCACTGTACACTATCATTCTACTAGGCACATGGCCCACTAACGATGATCAGCACCGTCCAAACATTGTTCATGTAGATCAGCACCGTCCAAATATTGTCTAGCACCGTCCAAACATTGTCCATATCAATCAACGATTAAAAATCGTTGGTTAGTCACTCAGACATGATCTTGTGCTTGCGGTCCATCTGAGACTTGGAATTTCATCACTTTTAGGCAAAACATATATTTTAGTGGGCTTATCACAACCATAGTGTCAAAAATTATATATCTCACTAATTGGGGATTTTAAATTTGATTTAGTAATTAAATTCAAAACCCCGTGAATATACCATGTATAGGTATTTTTGAATTAAAGTTGATTCACACTCAAGGGTACCAAACACACCGAGAGGATTACCAATCTAGGGGGTTTCCAATCCTGGGGGTTGCAAATCAAAACAGTTACATCATTTGCATCCCTATTAATCTTAGTGAAGGACACCACTATTAGAGCATAGACTCCCCACTTCCTCCATCAAGTCAACCATCCTCCAGAGATGGCATTAGACAAGTCACCCTTAAAAATAGCCAAAAGATCTAAATACATGGCAAGCTCAATAGCCTGCGACCAAGGTGTTCCAAAACGGTAATGGTGGTTGTAACGGCCACCACCGTTTCTGTTATGATAAGGGCTGTAACAGCGGTTATGGCCGTTTTTTATTTTTTGAAAAAGCCGTTACAGGACCGTTATGGGGCCGTTACAGGTCCGTTACGGCTTGTTTTTTCTGTAACGATCGTTTCGACCCTGTAATGCATAGCGGTTATGACCGTTACCATTACATAACTGATTTTGAATACCTTGCCTGCGACACAATAGCCTCAGCTCAATTGGAGTCTCTAATGTCAATGAGACCCCAAACTCAACAACCACAAAACTACTGGTCCTGGAGCACCACACCCACCCTTGTGGGGCTGAGTTTTCTAAAAGAGAATATTTAAAACAACCAGCGAGACCCAATTAGATACGGGGCTTGTGGTCTTCGATCTAGCCGGATTTAACCTCAAGGCCTTTCTTTCAACTTGCATTGAGGCGCATGCCATGAGGCATGCGGTTCCCACCTTTAAAAACTATGATCCATATTGTCTGAGTTATAAGCCACATTGTTGATGGAACCGATGTTTAGAGGACCATTATCGTTATGGGTATCGGTGACTTGGGATAAGGAAGCATGTATCAATATTGTTTACAATATCGCAAATATGGGGAAAAGTATTCTTGTATGATGGAAACATTGTTAAAAAAAGTTGAATTTTTAGTGAAAATTTACGAGATGTTAAAAGACCTAGGTTTACACACTTAGGACTCAAAATATTACAAAATAGGCATACTTAATAGGTTTCCATTTTATAGGGGCATAAATCATGAACTGTCGGACAAAAGCAATAAATTATATAAAAAATAAATTTATATCATTCAAATATCATACGATGTAAGTAAGAGAGCAGAAAAAATAATCCAAGAACTAAAGAGAATAAAATACACACACACACACACACACACACACACACACACACATTCTCTCAAACCCATGTAGAGTTACAACTCGTAGTTGTTGTCTCCAGGGTTCGAGCTCGTGCTTTTATGGTGGACATAATGAGTTTCAACATTGAGATCGTGGGTTTGAGACCATACGTAATAAAAAAAAAAAGTTGTCTCCATCCCCACTAGGGCAGCCATAGTACTATTGCTCCTACTGTGCCCAAGTCAAGGTAGGATGATACCAACTCAAGCATCCTCTCACGTATCAATGGTACTCATCCTCTCCAAACTAGGTTAGTTTGCCCATCCAATTATATTGTGTAATCGTTACATCTGTGGTTGTTATGACTCCGCACCTCCATAATCATTCAAAATATATTTGTTCATCAATTTCTTCCCAGCCTTCACAAATGCTTAACCATTATTCATCACAATTTGAACCATATTTTTCAAATGCACCTCTTGCATCACATCCTTTATTAGTCTATATTTGTAAGGTGCACCCTTAATTTTGTTGGAAGCATCAATGGACTTCAAGAACACCATCCTCCATTTACGGTACACCATGGAGTTTATTATTAATAATCTGATTAGCCTGTCCACCCCAGGGTATTCAAAATCAGTTACATAACATGATGGGGACATCACGCGCACGCGCACGCCCCCCCCCCCACCATCGATCTGGATCGATGACGACATCCATGGAGGGCCTCTCAGTTAGAGGGCTATGCTATGGTTCCTTGGAGTGGACCTATCATCATATGGATCCCACCACTGGATCTCATAATCGTGGCACACTACTCTAGATAATCTATGACTTTGGATTTTTGGTTATTATCGTTATTAGGAACATCATGAACGATTTAGATTGCATTGATTAGTTGTTATTTTTGTTACTTCGTCTCTAAGTAATAGTGTGCGCACATAGCGCGGCTTTTGGGGTATAGGGTTTTCTTGTAAATAAGCAACCCCTTGTAGGTTTTTTCTCATTGAAGATTATGAATAAAATTTTGCGTTTTCCTGTTTCTCTAGTTCTCCGAGTTAAGGAAATCTAATTGGGTATGAAACACTCCCTTCTTCGAAGGGCTAAATACCGTGGTACAAAGCCACATCCATCCCAAATCGCTCCCACCTCCTATCCTCTATATTCATCATCTCTCACAGCCATTCACTCTCCAAATTCACTCCCTTTGCTGCCAATCCTTCCTCTATAACAGATTTGCAGAATCAGGCCCTGCAGGAGGGCTGAAACTTCGGCGGAGCACCATGAACAACTGGACGTCTGATCGGCCTGAGATTTGGTGTGTGGGTGGCCCACCCCTGGCCAACCAAACCCAAGCTTTCCCTTTTTGGGTTCGTGGGCCCCACACACATGCGGGAAGGATCCCACGCACTTGCGTCTGGACCCAACCACTGTCTACACGTGTGGAACATCTTGGGTTCATCTTTCTCCTCTATTTCACTCCTCTCTCGCTTTATTTCCCTAACCCTAACCTTAGATAATCCTAAATCCCAAGTTATATTCCACTTTTGCAATCCTAGGTTTTCCCAAATTGAAACATGTGAATCCCTTGGATTGGGGAATAATCCTTTGCATGTGTGGATGAATCTACTCTCCTTTAAGCATTGTTTGATCTATAATTTTTAATTGATTCAACCCTAACATGTGTAGGTTTGGACCCTCATAGATTCCCCTTGCTGAATGCTTGACTTTATGTGGGATGTGGAATTTTTGTGATTGTTTCTAAATTAGTATGATCTAAAGCCTGAAATCTTGCATATCATATTTAATTTTCATGTCCTGCATCATGACGGCCGTCACGTAACGATAACGGTCATAACCATTACCTGTTACGGGGTCGAAACGGCCGTAATGGCCGTTATAGAAAAAAAAAAAAAAAACTGGTTGTAAAGGCCCTGTAACGGTCCCATAATGACCTTGTAACTAACCATAATGGTCTTGCAATAGTCATGTAACATTTTTTTTTCAAAAAATAAAAAATGGGTCGAAACGGCTGATACGGGGGCCGTAACGACCCATATCATAACAGAAATGATGGTGGCCATTATGACAACCGTTACCATTTTGGAACACCTTGGTCCACCCATCACATGTCACTGTAAAATCTTAATCTTCTAGTTTGGCTCAATGAAGATATGATATCTTGCATCTCCTGCACCAACTGATCTAGGTAATGCCCAATAATCTCCTCGGGTGTTGGAGGCTTCATACCTATGGTAGTGCACTGCGCTTCTTCAATTATATTCTTGAAGTGTGGGTTGACAATTGCATTAGCTGGCACTTGACCAATATAAACCATTTCGAAATGAAGCTCCGCATCTCTCCCACACTCCCTTGTTACGTATATATTTGTTGCCTTTGTGTGACACCCTTAATGGATTGATCTTGCACCCAAGTGTTTTAGCTGTGATGTCGTCCTGCCCTATAAACTCCAAACTCTCATCTCTGAACTACCAGTGCCTCATCTACTATTGCCCTTACCCCAGCTGCTCCAATTCTGGAACCCTTGAACCTCGGCCTAGTCTCCTCAAGTTGTTACCTTTACTCCCTATCCCAACCTATATGCATAGAGGCATGGATCACATAATCTTCAGGGAAAGTGATGTCACTTTAATCATGACCCGAATCCTCATTGATAGTCCCTAGGCTGTGACATGACAACTCGTCTCTAATCTCCTTCTCCCATAGCTTCTTCCAGTGTTTTAAATAGCATCACTATGTAGCATGTAGCATACACTATGTAGCATAGCGTAGCCTACATGCTACGTAGCATGTTAAAAAAAAAAAAAAAACATTTCCCTTGTAGCGTATGCTTCAAGGGTCGTAGCATATGCTACACAATACTAATTTTTTTTAAAAAAAAATTAAAAATAAAAATAAAAACATAATGTAAATCTTGTTAGTTCATTTTCTAATGTAAAATGGTGGTGGCCCATACTTCTCACATGTATCAATGATGCAAAGCTATCGAGACCATCCAAATAGTGGGTCCTCTTGTAGATGGAGAATAGTAGTATATGTACCCAGTTTATACAATCTTAACCATCTATAAATGGGACTCCATGTGTATGGTTGTGGACTTATGACCATTATAAATGGTGTAAAACTCTCATAACCTCCCAACTAACTTTTAGGTGTGAAATAGCTGTGTAACCATCTTGTGGGAGGGAAATAATGGTCTCCCATCATTATAAATACCCCTTTAAATCTTCATTCCCACAACTCATGCCATTTGATTCCTTAGATTGCTCAAGAACTATTTGGATCCTTTTCAAAGCCCTCTCTTCCTTTTCCCCGTGCCCATGCTCAGGACAAGGTGAGGCTCTATGCCAACTGTTTGAGCACCAGTAGTACCCCCTGGTTGACTATTTGAGGGACCTGAGCTGCAGCCCAACGCTTACTGTTAATGGCACTGGTGGTGGCTATGTGTTGATTATCCAAAGACCCAAAACAATGACCTTCACTGATTGTTTGGACTGATTAATAGAACTCTTGGGTGGTCCTGCTCCTAACTGTCAAGAGCATCGACTCTTGGTTTCTCCAGTAGAATGGACTTAGTTTTGTTTTTGTCCAAGGACTTTTGGACGCCTCAGGGCAAGGCAAACATGCTACCAGAACTTCCAAACTTTCTGGAGCTTATATAGGATGCAATGCTAAGGCTATTGAGTGTTTCAAGCATCGGAATGCTCTGCCTAATTAATGATCTAGACACTCTAAAGACGAAGGACCATTGAATAGGACTTTATACATCATTTGCATTACTCTATTCTGTACCATATAACAAACTAGTTTTCTCTAGTTTTTACCTTTTAATCAAAGCGTTTTCCCCAGGGAATGTAATTAAGGGCCTGTGCCCAACCACAGCCTGGAATGTACTTTGTTCCCAGATCAATAAAAGCCACTCGACAGGGCATGTTGGTGTATATTCTTGCAATGGAATTAAGAATCAAATCGATATCAAACCTTATTCAGTAAAAGATAATTCTTGTGAACAGATACAAATAATATCGGCTGATATTATCAACAATGTCAGTAATGCTAGGAACACTAGATTAAACATAGCCTGAAAATCACACTAGTCACTAATTAAGGGTCTGTGCCCAACCACAGTCTGTAATGTACTTTGTTCTCATATAAATAAATGCCTCTTGATGGTATATTTTTGGGTGCATATCCTTGTAATGAAGTTAATAATCAAACCTTATGGAGCAAAAGACAGTTCTTGTGAACAGATAAAAATAATATTGGCCGACATTATCTATAATTTCAGCAATGCTAGGAACATTAGATGAAACATTGCCTGAAAATTGCACTAGTCAGTTGATCATGACACCTAATTTGATGGTTAAAAGAAAATAGTCAGTGGCAGTATGCTATTTGTACTGCACGGATGTTCATGCGTATGGTGGCTAGGTTACCATGATTTAACATGAGGCAAATGCAAACAAGATTTTTTTTCCCCTGCTTAGATTATGGTCATACAAGTTTATGGAAATCTGTTGCCAAAATCAAACCTTAAGCCACTACAAGTTTCTTACTGATATATTAAAAAATTTTAATGGTCAATTCTGTTCGATCGTCCATCAGTGATTATTTGAAATATTACATCTACAGGAATTACGTTAAGCATGCACAAAACTGATAGTGTTCTGTTAGTATGCTTTTATCTTATGCATGGATGTAGGGATGTCCATTTAAAAAATATTGCTTTGTGCAGTTCATGAAAGACTTCTCCGGAACAGTGAAGACTTTGTGTGGCCTGTTGACTCTACCTTCCATGGGCGATTCATCATTGATGTAGAATTCCTAGACCTGAAGATCTATCCACTCAATGTAATTGCCCTTGCCCATCTTTTAGATTTCAGGAATGCTACTGTGACGTGTGCATCATGGAGTTCCATGAAGTGACCAGTGAAACATCTGTACTGTGCATGTGCTTGTGTATGGTGATCAGACCTCTGATTTGGTGGACCACCACATGGATAGGCCAAGCATGGCAATCAGACCATGGTGGACATCTGATCAGTGGCCTGAAAAAAGAATGGTTAACAGCAAAATTGAGCAGTGGTCCACATTCAATGGGCAAAAGTAACAACATGGAGTTGTTGAAGTTGTCCAATCACCAGTGTTTGGCCTATCCCTTCCACATGGTGACCCACAAGATCAATGATCCCAATCATTAGGCACGTTTGATGCGTGAATTTGGGGATTCCACTCAATGTAATAACTGTGTAGTGTGCATCATAGTATCATTTTCTCCTTAGTTTGGAAGGTTTCAATAAAGCCACATAATTCTCTTGCTTAAACCTCTTGCTTTTATTTCAAAGAAAACTTCAGGTGTTTCTCTTGAAACTCAGGGCGGCGAAGCCTCTTCTATATGGCCCCACGAAGGACCAATGCAATCTCTAGCAATGAGTAGCACTCTCCGATGCCTATCCCGCATGCTTGATGAGGGCATCCATACTGATGTTACCATCAACACAGCCGATGGCACCCTGCGGGCCCACAAGGCCCTTCTGTCCGCGAGCTCCCCTGTTTTTGAGAGCATGTTTCTTCACAACCTCAAGGAGAAAGAGTCCTCCATAATCAACATTGAGGACATGTCTCTTGAATCCTGCATGGCACTCCTTAGCTACATATACGGGGGCATCAGACAGGAAGAGTTCTGGAAGCACCGGCTGGCACTGCTCGGAGCGGCGAACAAGTATGATATCACCGACCTCAAGGAGTGCTGTGAGGAAAGCCTCTTGGAGGACATCAATTCAAGCAACGTGCTTGAGAGGCTGCAGGAAGCGTGGCTGTACCAGCTGGAGAAGCTGAAGAAAGGGTGTTTGATGTATCTGTTCGACTTTGGCAAGATATATGATGTTAAAGACGAGATCAACGGCTTCTTCATGCATGCGGATAGGGAACTGATGGTAGAGATGTTTCAGGAGGTGCTGACAGTCTGGAAGCCCTTGTGATGCCCAAGTAGTATGTTGTGCATGTCAGCACCCGTAAAAAGAATGTGCAGTTATACAAGTGAAGCTTTTGTTTGATGAGTTTTGCTAATCCCACAGTCACTTCTACACATGAATGAGTGAGCAATGCATCAGGTTTCTCTCCCTGTTTAAAAATTACACGATTCTGTGCATCAAGTCATTAGGTGGGCCACACATATATGTTGAACATGAATCATTTGTAGGTTTTTGAAGTTGTGTATTGTTTTCAAACATGTAAAGATACCTGATGAATTGACCGTCCAGATTTTGGGCTAGGCTGTTTATGCAGTGGGGATGGTCCGCCTGATGCACAGGTCCCTAAGTCGGCATATGTGGCCACGTGTAGAGGTGCATGTGGGCTTGGCAAAGTGCTCGCTTTTTTTTTTTTCCATGGCTTTTTTTTTTTATTTTTTATTTTTTTTTATTTTTTTATTTTTAGTGTTCCTGTAAAATAGTCATGGGCAGCTATGCTCCCCACGTTTCGTTCTCACTCCAAAACAGGCACCATGCCACAGCTGTAAAATATGTAACTATTTAGAAAATCATGCATCTTTGTAGGAACTGAAAAACAGAGTAATATAGTTTAATATGTATATACTATGTATGTGTATTTTGCTTCCATCCTTTTACAATATTGTATCTTATCATGCTTGAGTGACATTCATTTGATACAACCATGCTGGGGGTCTCAAAGAGCTAAAATGTGATTTTGTGCATGCTACTTAGATTGAATCTAGCTGTTTATACTGTGAGAAAGGATATGAATCTTAGCAACTTTGCTTTTTTCTTAGAAATCAGGAATTCTGTCCTTGTACATGCAGCAACACATATCGGAGATCCACGGTTCATCTCTTGCACTGTGCACTAGATGGTTGTATCTCAAAGATGATACCCATCACATTGTTGGTTGATTTCTTTTTAGCCACGCACATGGAATCCTCAAAAATCTTCCAGTTAAATGCTTGGTGTTGATTTGATTTTTTTGGGCTGTTATCCATCCATGGCAGGGACTGCTGGATGAATGTTCCGGATCTTATATAGGTGGACCGAGTTCACATGTATAAAGTGCTTAATATCCTTCCCCATGAACTGTTTTGTGGAAGTCAATATTATTTCTCATGTAAGCTTCATACAAAGGAACTTATAAATGGTACCCTTGTCATGTATTAAGTCAAATAAAACCAAATAAACTGTAGGACCCGCTGAAAATTAGTCTAGTCTAACAATTCAAACCTCTGATTCATGGACACTTTTTTACTTTTAAATCAAACTATTGGATATTTTGCATTTTTAACCGTCCAACAAATATACAGCAATATTTTGTCAATTATGCACCTAAATTGGTACCAAATTTTGGATAGCTTAGGCTAATTACTTGTTTCCACGTATGCAATTTCTCAATAAACTTGAGCTACCTGCGTATCATTCATCACACTTTGCCAGAGTATTAAAGAAAACTAAGGGAGAGAGAGATCCAAACTTCTGATTTCATTTCTTTCAACATATAACATGCAAAATTGCATGAAAAAAAATGCCACCCAAAAATACAAACCGTTTAAAAAAAGCCCAATTAAATCAATCAATGGGGTTTCTCCCATGAACAAAAATAAAAATGATACTTAAATCCCCAAAAGTGACAGTGCAACCCTCACAAGTGTAATTTGGATATCAAGCTACTCTTTACGGTTGGAACCATCAAAGTCTGTGGGAGAGAAAAATATCATTCCCCATAAATACAAAATGAGGCAAAAAAAAAAAAAGAGAATAAAAATCAGTGCATCCTCACCCATATTCCAGGGCTGGGAATCCCTGCATGCACAACAAACAGCATGTAGTAACCAGGCGGTGCGATCGCAGCCGTTGGCGGTCCAATTGCGTTCACCTGATACATCAAGGGCGGTGCCTGCACCACCCGCGTCACCTTCAACACCAGCAATCTCTGATTCATCGCAGTAGAATGCGTTGTGAAAGACGGGGCCAGCATTGTAACAGACAGTCCAGATTGCGGCATGTAGGACGTCAATAAAAAATTGATGGTGATCGGCTGGCCATACGATAGGAGCTGCTCGGGCACAGTGGATGTGATCTGTGGCCTTAACCGAGCGTATTGCATGTCAAGGTAGGGCGGCGAAAACGCTTCGATGCTGAGCTCCGTTGGGTAATCCACACCAGCTGTGAAGTTGTAACGCATATGAGGGTTGCTGCCCCCAACGAGGATCCGTCCGTCAGGAAGCACGACAGCTGATGAATGGTATAGCCTAGCGATTGGCGATGGACTTAGGATCTGGAACCGTTGGCCCACTGTATCAGATGGACGATAAATAACGGGTTTGGTGATTGGGTTTCGCGCCAGCTCCCACCCGGATGTGCCATTGGCTGCCCCATTTATGATCAAGACATCGCCTGTGGGGAGCAGCAGCATATCTCCCATCACTCGGGCCATCGGCATTTCTTCCATTTCCCACTGGGCCTCATGATCTGTGACTCTCAGCCGTCCACAGCTTGATAAAGCTGGCAAGAATGTTCCGTTCTCGGCCTGCTTGAATGCGCCACGTGGCGCCCCGCCACATACCATCACCTCGGCTATCAGGCCATCGACACCATCGATATCATCAAGATGCAGCGGGAGCAGTACAGATGATCCAGAGCTGGGGAAATTCCGTGGGTCCCGACCTGGGATAGGTGGATACTTCCTGACCACACGATTTTTCATGTAATCTAATCTGATGGCACGATCATTCGCAAAGATGAATAGACTCCCGTCTGGTAGCAGGTGCAAGAACGGATAAAGATTGTTCTCGTCGACGTCCCGTGTCTCTATCAAGAACCGAAGCCAGTAATTCGCCGGCTCAGAGGAGTTCCTCGGAAAGAATTCATAACTGAATTGTCGACGTCCACCTACGATGATCACCCGTCCATCTTGCAGAATCTGATTTGTGGCATACCAACGACGGACAGAAAGATAGTGGGGCTTCTCGATCCAATCGCAATCTTCAAATAGTGGGCCACCCACACATGGGGTGAATGTGCGAACCACTCGTTCCCCGTCATTGTATCCGCCCGTCTGTACGAAGGTGCCGTTGGGAAGAACGGAGCCGGATGAGCACCACGTGTCAGTCTGGACGGTGAGAGGACGAACGATGTTGGATTGAACGTCGTATGTGAGGGAGTGGGCAGTGCAGTCGATCTTGAGGGCGGTATCGTTGGAGTCCAATCGGCATCGACCGTCAGGGAAATAGAGATTGGACGGTCCGAAATCTGTGCGGTCGAACATGACGACTTGGTTGGTGTAGATGAGCTGCATGTGCATGGCTGAGATGCCAATGCTCTTCTGCAGGAGGCGCCATTCGCCTGTTGCGGGAAGCTGTTGGGAGAGGGAGAGGGATGGGATTGTTGAAAAGATGAAGAGCGAGAAGAAGAAGAAGAAGAAGGCACGATTTTCCATGAGAAAGGAAAAAAGATTCAGAGCGTTTGAATGGTTTTCTTGAATTTTGGAGGAAGAAGAGGAATTGGAGAGCAGAGTAACAGGAGTGTAATGAGAAAGGAATTAGATAATGAGGCTGTTGAATCGAGCGAAGAAGGTATTTATAGAGGGCGCCTCCTTCAGATGCCATGCATAAAGCGTTGGACGCAGAGATGAGTATCGACCGTTGATTATCTTACTTTTGGTATAGGGGTGTCCCATCTGTGGATCTTAGTGGCCAGATTTTCCTGTAATATCATTTATGGATGTGCTCACCTGTTGAATGGTCCTGATCTCTCGTACATGTGCCGCGAGCTATCTATTACCTTGATGGTGTGTAGTTATCATGTTTGTTAATCCCGCGGGAGTTTATTCTTGATTTTTCAGATGTGCAAGTGGGGTTCTTGTTCGCGTGATCCAGACCGTTCGCCACGGTGAATGGGCATGCAAAGAAATCTTCAATGGATAAAGTTTCAATTTATATACTATAAATGGATGGTTAAGATGAGAAAAGCAGCAATGGTCCACACTCAAATGGAAAATGCAAGCAGATTGGTGCAGAAGAGATGGAGTATGGTATATTTTTGGGATTATCGATTTCTCTTATCATCCACCTTTTATTTTATTTTATTTTATTTCTTTCATTACAACCGTCTGGATTAGTAAACCATGGCCCTACTGAGAGTATTAACGTATGTGGATCTCTTGTAATTCGAAAAGTATTGTTCCGCGAGGCGCCCGATTCTCTACATGTGGGTCCCATATTTCGCTAATCCAAACCATTAACCGGATGGGGACCACCTTTGGTGACGGAATGCCCTAAAATTTCTACCGTTATTGGGTTATAAACTCTTCGATTATTGGACCATTGAATGAGATGGAAAAATGGACAGACAGCGTGGATAAAACCCTACGTCATGATGGAGCCGGCACCGTTCAGTAGCTACAGGCAACTGGGCAATGAGCTCCCACTTGAAAGAAGCGGATGTAATAAGGTGATTTATTTGGACTGACCATGTAGTAGAACCTATAACGGACGGGCCACAGATCAAGATGGGACAATGTTAGTAGCTAATCGTGGCCCTTTAAATCGGTGGCTAAAAATGGCTAGCCTCGGTCACGTAATGTGGAAGATGGTAAAAAGCCGTGATTGCTTTGAGGGCCAAGCATGTAGATCCAATCACTGATGTTTATTTGGTCACACTGCTGTGGTAGATGAAGGGAAAACATATATATCGCTTGATACAAAACTTCTGTGGCCCGTAGAAGTTTTTAATGGTCAGCGTTTAATCCCAATAAGTTTTTAACAGTCAGTGTTTAATCCCAATTGTTTCTTGTGTTTCTTGAATGAATACGCTTATTTTTGGACGCGAATTAGCTACTAACAGGATGAGTAGTGAGATTAGCTACTGAAGCGACGTCACCAAGTTCTGTAAGCTCCACTATAATACATATCTTGTATTCACACCGTCTACGAATCCATGATAAAATGTTGTAGTAGATCCCACCACAGAAAACGGTGGGAGAGTGATTTCCACCCTTAAAACTATCCTAAGGCCTGTTGAAAACTGAAAAAAGACATCAAAAAATGGAATTACAAATAAAAGCTTGATCTAAAACTTTTGTCGCCTTATGAAGTTTTTAATGGTGGGCGTCACTGTCCCCACTGTTTTCTGTGCTAGGGTCCACTGGAGCTTTGGATTTAACTCATTCTCTGGATCTTGCCCCAAAATGATATCTCCAAATAGATGGACGGCGTGGATGCAAAACATACATCAGCGTGGGGCCACGGACCTTGGTGGCGTCACTTTCTCGCTACTCAAGTAGCTAATCCACGCCCCTTATTTTTAAGCTCATGCATTAAAGAAATTATTGACAGCGTGGATATAAAATATACGGCATAGTGGGCCCCACAGTGCTCGGTGCCGAATCACCTCCAGCGCAGCTGCCGCGGTCAGAAGCTAGGTGGGGCCCACTGTGATGTTTGTGAGAAATCTACCCACACATCCAAGACTATAAGTGAGCCACGCGAGGAAGCGGATTGCGTACAGAGCAGCGTACTGTGTAAACTCTGTGGGGCCCACCGTGATTTATATACTTTATCCACTCCGTCCATCCATTTTATCGGATAATTTTAGTGCTTGACCTTAAAAATAAACATATACAAATCTCAGGTGGACCACAGTACAGAAACATTGTGAATTAAAAGTCTACCGTTGAAAAATTCTTGGATGCCACAGAAGTTTCGGATCAAAGCTGATATTCGTGTTTTCCCTTCATCCATGTCTTTGTAATCGTACGATCAGATTGGATGACAAATAAACATCACTGTGGGCCATAGGAAGGTTTCAACGGTGGAAATTAGTATTCTCACTGTTTCCTATGGTGTGGTCCACTTGAGCTTTGGATATGCTTCAATTTTGGGCTCAACCCTTAAAATGATCTGAAAAAACGGATGGACGGCGTGAATAAACTATATACATTTACGGTGGGCCCAGCAGAGTTTACTAAGTACGTCCGATTTCCATAGGTAGGAAAAAGTACGGAGAGAGTGCCTACTGTCCGCTACTACCCAACTTGTCCCGAGCTCCGCACAGGCCAGCCACGTGAATATTTCAACGGTGAGCATTCAGTGCCCTTTTTTTTCCTATCGTATGGCTGAGATATGTCCAAACATGAGCTGGAAAAACAGATGGACGGAGTGGATTTCTCATAAAATTCACTGTGGGTCCTCTAGCTTGAGACCGCTAGAAATTCCCAAGGCATCCGAGGAGTATCACTCCGCATGTGAAAACGAGCCACCAACCACAGGTTACGCCGGAAGAGTTATATGGTACTCAGGTTTCGTATGACGCTTGATACTCAGGCACTCCTAAATTATACACATTATACATATCAACTAAAATAAAACTGCATAGATTGTGAAACCAACTGTTTCCAAGTTACAATCTGAAGATCAGATTGGTTGAACAGTCCTAACCTCTGATTTGTTGAAACAGGACCGTTGGATATTCTTCATTTCTAACCATCCAATAACTGTCCATCAATCCGATAGTCAGATAATCTAATAAGCTTTTTTTTTGGTCCATTTTACATCTATACGAAGTACCATAATTTAGACAGTTTCATTTATGCAATTTTTAAGTGCCTGTGCATCGTCCATTACACTATCCAGAGTATTTCTCCCCGCAGAAGGTCTTTCTTTCTCAATTCATCTTTAGAAAACTTAGCACAGTAGACGGCGCAAGTAATTTTTTCAAGTATTGGGAGAGTTTTGGACAACGTTCGTACAAGTAAAGTCTATATTGTTCCGACTATAAAAAAGAAAGTGTATAGAAGGTTGCGCCTATAGGAAAAAATTACCTCATCTTAGACTTCATATGCCGGGTAAGGTATTTTACAAATGAGTTATTTGATACTCCGGCTGTCTATGATGCTTGATATGCAGGCACTTAGGAATTACACACATGGCACAAAACAGCTCAAATTAAACTGACTACGATGTGGATCTCATTGTTGCTAAGTGAGTGCACTTGTTTGTTGAATAGGATTATTGGATAATTTTCATTTTTAACACTTACTCAAAGAGTTATGGTTGTCCCATAAGCCGTTGGAGATAATGGAGAAATGTTGAATGCGGTTCCAGGTAATTCAAATTAGACCATTGAAATTATAGATACTATTGTTGCTAATTCAATTAAACAATGCCACACATGTGAGTGAGACCTAAATTGATTGTTCGCGTGTGCATAAAATGAGTCGGCATGCCAGTATGCTCAACTTAGATATTTTAATTGAGTTAATGGTGTCCCCTACATTAAGATGGACAGATGAGAGATTGGACACATATTTAGTTATCCTCTCTACCACCAGTTTGCACTCCATTCATACCATTTGTGAAAAAGTAGGGGTTAGCCTTCCGAATGAGTTCTTTTTACCTTATAACAATAGGCATAATTTTACGAACTAACTTTTTCTTTCACCAATTTTTAAGTTTATGTCTCTCAAATGAATAAAAATGTACAAATAAATAAAATCTGGCTAAATCATTATGATTTTATTGATGTTTAAATATATAGTTCATTACAACCGACATAGTAACAATTAATTTTTAAAAAAAAATGAGAAAGAAAGATAAATACTTGATATGTCTATCAGAACAAAAGATCAAGGTGGATGGTCTGCAAGGTGTAACCGGATTGATATAATCATCTAAATTGAAACTTAATTGATCATGATCCTAAAACTTAAGATTGAATATATTTACTCTATTCCTAAGGTACTATAGCAGAAGCCGTTATGTAGTAGCTATTGTTGGAGTTCTGGCTCTTATCTCACACAACTATGATATAATCTCAGCTATAACAAACCTAGATTAACCTTAGGCATTAGAAATTTAGATGTAACACTAACGTTAAACCAATGCGCTTTGTGAAAGCATGTTCAACGAAGATATAGAACAATCACTATAAACAAAATAACCAAATAATCAAGTAAGCAAATACAGGACACATAATATTTAACACGGAAAACTTTTGCATAAAAAATCACGGCACAAAGTGTCCACTACAATTTAAAAAAATAATAAAAAATCTTAGAGTTTACACCACTCACCTTCTTCAATTACAAACGAAATCAATTTTCCCTTGCGATGCACACCTAGTAAAAAATCCTAGCCCCTTGAGAAAATTCATTCTTAATCTCTTACAAGTATGTAAAACCCCCTCACCTTACAAACCATTGCCCTTAGAGAGAAAACACACATCCGTGTTAAGCCTTAATCGCAATCAGACTTAAATACCTTGATTTTCGCTAATTTGCTAACCCGTCGGCTGGACCGAATGGGACATTCAATCGAACCAAATCAAACTGACTCACACTCTTCGATCGAACTGAAAATGTGTAAATCTTCACAACGTGCGCGCTAAGATTCACCCTTATTTCGATTGGACCGAAAAAGGCACTGGTCGAACCGAGACAAGACTTCTCTACCTAGAAGATTGGCAAAATCCAAAGCATCCACATAACGATCTCCACCTTGACTTGTATTCTGCGAAGTTACACTAAAAATCTCCCGTGTAACCTCCTCCTTGAGTGTAGACCACTTCTTACATTATCCACTTAAAATGCATCTCCATCTGTACCCCTGTGCAAGGGTGCTCGATCTCATTAATGACTGGAGAGATTGATCAAGCCCGAGCAGTGCTTGAACTTGCTTGTGGTCACTGGCTTCGTCAACATGTCCACAACATTCTCGTCCGTGTGAATTTTCTAAAACTGAATCTCTCTTAAAGTAATGAGTTCCTATGTCTTGTGGAACCTCACGTCAATATACTTGGTTCTTACGTGATACACCTGATTCATACATTTTGATTATTGCAATGCAATCGAATCATCTCCTGCTTCAGCCCAAGTTCTCCTATTAGATCTTTCAACCATAATGTATCCTTTAACACCTCTGTCACAGTCATATATTCCGCTTCGGTTATAGACAATGCTATCATAAACTATAGCGTAGATATCAAATATATCGATCCACTTGTTAATTTGAAAATATATCTTGTAGTGGACCTTCTGTTATCCATATCACATGCATAATCCGAATCAACGTATCTTACAATTCCACCTATAGCTACATGTCCTCCAAATATGATCCTAATATTGATTGTGCCTCAAGATACCTGAAAATCTACTTAATAGCATTCCAATGCTCATCATGTTGTTTTGGAGATGGGTTTTTAATGACCTATGCATGTTGTCGAAGTTGTACACTCAACAATTGTATGTTGGGTATGGCATTAGGAATCTGTTGTACCATTAGAAAATACTTAAATACATATGAACTATGTAAAAGAAAGTAACTATGTATGCATCCAGTTCCAGTAAGAAATCATATTCATCAAATGGCTGAGTTATTACCTTTGTGACTGTTCAAACAGATACGCTAATTTATTATTGTTTGAATATTTTTCATACTATTATCTCTAACAATATATCATTGTCTTGTACAAGTGGTGTGGTCTATTTCTTTTGTAGAATTGCCTGACGTATGTATTCCAAGCTGTTGCATTGAGGTTCTTAATCATTTTTTTTAAATTTTGGGTTTCCATAAAGCTAAATCGTATATCCTACCTATTAAGATTTTGTTTTGTATTGAAGATAATTAATACATGGGCGATCAATAGAGTGGTAGATTACATAAATGGTTTGGATCTTTCCACTATCAGTCATTATATCAACACATATTGATGCAACATTATTAAAAGAGAGATTATTTTGTGCTATAGCAAAGTAAAATGCATGAGGACTCAGATTGCCCATAGCAAACATGGCTAAATGTAAATGCTGCAGCCAGTAGTGCAAAGTAAATATTTCTCCAAATAAAACCATGTTTTTATCATTTTCATCATTGACACTTGCACATGCCACTTTTTTATTAAGTTTTATAATTTCTAATTAAGATAATTTTACCTATGATGCTCGAGGCATCTATGCCCAAAAATTGTAGGGCTAGCATGTAGCAACGTTAAATCATTTTAAATGTGAAACTTACCTTGCAAAATTATAATGCAAATACCAAATCTGCTGAAAAATCCTAATATCTAATTACTGGACAATCATTATTTTTCATATCTAACCATGCAATAAATATTGACTAATCTGATAGTCAGTTAATTAAACAAGCCTAATTTTTATTTTTATTTATGAGAGCCACAATCTCATAATCAGATTCCTTGAACAATCCTCTGATTACTCGACAATCACACATACACCAAGAAGCCTAATTTTGATTCATCGTATATCTAAACTACTTCAGTGGATCCAGGCTGGTGTATCCCTGACTGTGGGGCCCACCTTTATCTATATTACTTAAATCTATGCCATCCATCAGTTTTTACACGTCATTTTAAGTTTATGGTGCAAAAAATGAAGCAGATCCAATCTTAGGTACACCACACCACATAAACAATAGTGATTAAATACTTGCCATTAAAATGCTTCTTAGGGGCCACCGGAATGTTTATTTACCATCCAACCTATTGATAAGGTCACAAAGACATGGATAAAGGGACCACTCAAGTATCAGCTTGATCCAAAACCTTCGTCCCACAAGAAGTTTTTAATGGTCAATCACCACTGTTTCCTATGGTGTGGTCCACCTGTGAATTGGATCTGCTTAATTTTTATAATCATAAAATAAGCTTTCAAAACGGATAAACGGAGTGGATGTGAGTTACATAAATCAAGATTGGCCCATCCACCGAATTCTCGGGTGCAGAAGAAACCCCTCAGCAACGTGGGCCCAAAGCGGCCACCCAATGTCATCTGCGAACTAAGATTTTTCGATAGTCCGCAGATCACCAGACCTATAATACCGCATCCCGACAAACCTCGCACGATGCCACGATCTCGTAAATCCTCATTAGTCTGTGGCCATTTTCGTAACTCAAGCCCAAATCATCCACAATCACAATCACTTCCTCCGATTTAATCTTTTTTCAATCTTCTCTTTCTCAACCTTCTCCTCCAAACACCCAAAAAACTAGAAGCAGCAGTCGGTGTAGAAACTGAAATTCTAGGGTTTCCAAAAAATCTCTTCCGAAAATGTCCTCCACTTTTAGCGGTGACGAAACTGCCCCTTTCTTCGGCTTCCTCGGCGCTGCAGCGGCCCTCGTCTTCTCCTGTAAAAATACCATATCCTCCCGATCTATCCCGTCTCCTCTTTTTAATGGCCACGATCTCATCTCTCTCTTTTCTTTCCTGCAGGCATGGGGGCCGCCTACGGTACGGCGAAGAGCGGCGTCGGCGTCGCGTCGATGGGCGTGATGCGACCAGAGCTCGTGATGAAATCGATCGTGCCCGTTGTTATGGCTGGGGTTCTTGGAATCTACGGTCTGATCATTGCTGTGATCATAAGCACTGGGATCAATCCTAAGGCGAAGTCGTATTATCTTTTCGACGGATACGCCCACCTGTCATCTGGCCTTGCCTGTGGCCTCGCTGGATTGTCAGCTGGAATGGCGATCGGGATCGTTGGTGATGCCGGAGTCCGGTAATGATCTCTCTCTCTCTCTCTCTCTCTCTCTCTCTCTCTCTCTCTCTCAATTATCTTTGTAATTGGTACGGATTTTGAGATCTTAGGGTGATCCGGACCGTTTATCTAGTAGTCCCCACCTTGGACGGGCCATGTTTCAAAACTCCTGTTGATTAGAGCACATCGTCATATCCATATGTATGTCTTGAAATCTGGACGATTGTTTTCAGCTCATCTTCGTATTGATGGCTAGATCTGTAGGATTTTTTGTTCCGTGATGACATTCAAGAAGCCTGCTGAGAAACCGCTGTACTCCTTTCGTTGATTAGATTTTTTATATTAGTATTACTCAGACATGGATGTGGAATTCTGGAAAAATGGATGAGAACTTAGATCTTTATATTTACAAGAGCTTCTGTTTAAATTCTTCAACGATGCATTTTGGCATGTTGGAATCTCTTGAAATTATATTTTGGACATGTAGATTTCGAAGATAATAATCTTTTATTGCAATCTCTCACATCTCACCAGAAGATGATCAATTCAACAGCAAGAAATTAATTAGAACACTGGTAGGAGAAATCATCATCTTTGATTGCAATCCCTCACACTTCACCTGAGGAAGATCAATTCAGCAGCAAAAAAATTATTAGAACACTAGTAGGAGAAACCATCATCATTGTAGCCTTCCCTGAGCAATTCTGGTCGACGAATTGTCTTTCCATGAACCTCAAGTTATGATCGAAAATATATGTGAATCTGTTTTTAAGAGGATTTACATTACTCCCCTTATATAATTCCCACCATTAATTGTTCTTTAAGTTCACCGAAACATCTTTATTTAAGTTGCTGCCTTACCTTTTCATCCTTGCTGCATTTGCAGTTAGGTGCTAGGTGCATGCCTCTTGCCAGGGCACTGGGCAATGTGCAAGAGGCCAAATAAGTGTGGATGGGCTTGGTTCGCATTTGGTGCAGTCCAAGGGCTAATCACAACCCATGCGATTGGCTGGGTTGGGCTGCAGCAAATCATGTAAGAGATTTGGACACATTAGCAATTTTTACGATGCACTGCAATATCGCAATGGCAATGCATTGCAGTGACACTATCTTGCTCGGGTGGTAGACTCACAGGAGTTTCAACACCCGGTCAAGGGTTCGAGTATCCATAGGTGGTGAAATTCCACCAGCGTGAGTGTGTGGGGTGTGCATGCGTGTGTGTGTGTGTGTGTGTGTGTGTGTGTGTGTTGATGCCTATAGGGACACTATTTTAGAAACTCAATTATGGTTGATTTTAAGTAGGTTTGAGGAGTCTTTTCTTAGTATGGTGTATCCAAAATGCGGAGTAATTGTCAGGGAACGTTGTGAAATAATCAAGGGATGAAAATTTTCTAGTTTATGGTTGAGATTGATTAGGGTTTGTATCGATTCTCTGGAGATACATACATGCATTGTAGTAGATTTCTATGTGTGCTATTGATATTTCGATGGAAATTTATTTGGAGAATAGTTTTCTGTTCTTGACATGCTATTCCATTCCTAATTTTGTCTTGGCCATGCTTTAATAATTCTTCTTTGTATGTTTTTGTTTAAATCATGTTTTGAGCCTAGATCTATGCAGATCTGTAAATTTTCTTGAAATCAGAGATATACCTGTGGAAGATGTGAAGTTAAAATTCATGAAATCTTGATAATTTTTTTAAAAAAAAAAATTAGAAATACTCAATTTTAACTAGTTTTTTTTATTCTTTAGGATATCTTGCTAAAGATGTGTAGCTATTAGAAGTAGAACTTTTGATTTGACTGATTTTATAGATTTTTCAAAACTTATTAAAAATTCATATTTTATTATTTTAAAAAACCTATTAACTGAATATTGTTAATTTGATTAGTTTTAAAGCCTTTTTGCATGATTCCATGCCAGAAATTGGATTTATAGGCTTTTGAAAAATATTTAAATATTATCTTATTAAACAATGACCATTTGAGATATCTTTAGTTGACAATTCATGGAACCTAAGAGATGGAAAGGATGTTACTCATAGAATTCAAGCTGTTGGAAGAAGTGGATATTGCATTTGAGTATTATGTGATAGTTGCGTGTCAATCAAGCCAAAGGGAAAATTTTGTATGATTTATAGGACAAAATGTTGGGAAGCATTTTCACGGGATGAGTGTGGCTGTAATGATGATGTTGAGATGGCTGAGTGGGAAGACAAGGATAGAATTCAAAATGAATGCATTCAAGGGAAATTAGGAGCATCACCAATAAAATGAGGAAAATAGACTTTTAGATGGTTTGTCCATGCTCAACAGAGACCAAAACTATTGGTTAGGAGTGAGTTGGTTCAAGTTGAGGGCTCTAAGGTCTAAAAGAGCAGGTTGGAAGCCCAAAACGACATGGGAGGAGGTAGTACGAAAAAGACTTAACTTATTTGGTTGGATTCTTTGGGAAGTAGTCACTTAAATTTTTTATATTTAGAAATGGCTGTTAATTCTGCAAAAGACAGCTATTGTCAGCTTCTATTGTTGTGTTTGATGATTGTTAGTAAAGTTATGAAGATACAAATGGGTGACAAAGGTGTTGGGAAAGGGTATATAGGAGTAGGCATAAAGTGAAGTGTGAATGTTGTTAGAAGATTATTGATGAAGGGATTACTAGGTTTGAAGCGCATTTAAGACGTGTTTGGGGAGATGGGGATGCACAGATATCCCAATAGAAGGGATTACTAAGTTTAAAGAGCATTTACGGAATAAGAAAGAGACTTGATAACTTATGGTTTAATAGTTGATATGGTCCTTGAAAAGGTGGAGTAGAACATGATTCGGGTAGCCAAACCCGCTTAGTTGATGATTATGATGTTGAAAAGTTGTTATAAACTTATTCCGTTATTCTTCGAGGAATATACAGAAGATGGTAATTTCCTACTACTATTGCTGTGTTTTATAATTATTAGTGAAGTAATGAAGATGCAGAAGGGGTGATGAAGATGTTGGTTGGTTGCATGGGTAAAGGGTAGATGAGAGTAGGCATATAGTGAAGTGTAAATATTGTTAAAAGATTATTGATGAAGGGCTTACTAGGTTAAGGAGCATTTAGGGCATGTGTTTGGGGAGACATGGGATGCACAATTATTCCAAAAGAAGTACATAACGAGTTTAATGTTTGTTTCTAAATAAGGTCGATAAAGAAAAATAAATAAAAAATTGAACAACAACATGCAGTGATGAGGAAAGATGATGATAGCACTAGTGATGAAGTGGAGATTTTACCTGTGGACGGGGCTTATTGTGAGTTGTAGGTAGTACGAGCAGCAACAACTTCGTAGATTTGAAGGATTTATGAGATCCTTCTCAATGCTTATGGTATAGGATTATGCTTTTAGGGCAAGGAAATGTTGAGTTCATCACGTGAGCTTCATGAGCAGGGCACTATCAATAAGGAGACTTGAGATTCCTTAAGGGTGAGTTCTAGAAAGAGGAGGTGACATTGTAGACTAATCAGTTCACGATATGGGACCATTCAATAATTTAAAATTTTGAAAAATAAAAAATAAAAAAATAAATCCATCAACTAAATGAAGTGTAGTGAGTTTAAGATGTTGTTTACAAGAAGGTTGATAAAATAAAAATTAAAAGTTAAAAAAATAAAAAGAGCAAAGATGATGATAGCACTAGTGATGAAGATGGTGATGGTGATGTTAGAGAGTTATGTAGGGGGCTTAGTGTGAGTTATGTAGGCAAGGTACTAAAAAACGGTTTCATAACAGTAACAGTGGCAACCGTTACATGTTATGGGACTGTAACGACTGTTACGGATAAATGGCCCTGTAATGGCCATTATGGGGCTGATACATGTTTTTTTTTTTTTAAATAAAAAATAATAAATAAAAAGAGGCCATGATGACCATTGTTGAATACCTTGGTTGTAGGTAGTACAAGCAGCAACAATGGAACTTCGTATATCTGGAGTGTGAGTTGAAGGTGGAGATGTTAGTTGCGGATGGGGCTTATTGTGAGTTGTATGTAGTATGAGCAGCAGCAACTTTGTGGATTTGGAGAATTTATGAGATCCTTCTTGATGCATAAGTTATAGGGTTATGCTTTTAGGGCAAAGAAATGTTGGAGTTCATCACATGAGCTTTGTGGGCACTTTCAGTAAGGAGACTTGAGATTCCTGATGAGTGAGTTCTAGAAGAGGAGGTAACATTGTAGGCGAATCAGTTCACAATATGGGACATTCAATAAAAAAAATCCATCAACTTTATGATTAGTTCACGAATGGTTTAAGGAGCTTTAGGCCATGTGTTTGGGGAGACACGGGGATGCACAAATTTCCCAATGAAGTATGTAGAGAGTTTAAGATGTTGTTTACAAGAAGGCTGATAAAGAAAAGAAAAGGAAAAAAAAAAAACATTGAACAACGACATGCGGATATGAGGAAAGATGATAATAGCACTAGTGATGAAGTTGGCGATGGTGATGTTAGGGAGTTATGTAGGGGGGTTAGTGTGAGTTACAGGCAAGGTACTCAAAAATGGTTACGTAACAATAACGGTGGCAACTTTTAAACATTATGGGGCCTTGATGACTGTTACGGAAAAATGGCATGTAACGGCCCTATAATGGCCATTATGGGGCTGATACATGTATTTTCATTTTTATTTTTATCTTTTTAAAAGGCCATTATGGCCCGCATCATAACCGTACCGTTATTGAATACCTTGGTCGTAGGTAGCACGAGCAGCAACAATGGAACTTCATATATCTAGAGTGTTTACGATATCATTTTCAATGCATGGGGTATGGTATTTTGCTTTTACGGTGAGGAGAAGTGGGAGTTCATCACATGCATGTGAGCACCATCAATGTGGAGTCGTGCCAAAGTTCTATGTTATAATGCTGAGCAAAGGACGCTCTTTATCTATAGTAATGCTATCACACCCCATCCGTCATGTTCATGATCCACACATGTGCACAAGAAGATAACCAGATGGGGACCCACTTGATCATACATGGCAGCCTAACAAAAGAGCAGTATCCTTTCTTGTTTCTTTGTTAGAAAAATACTTGCTTTTAGTATTTCCTCTTTGATAGGTTTTCTTATTTTTTAAAAAGTCAGAGATTGTGCTAGTGTTCTTTTAGGGCCCGTTTGGATACCACCAAATAAGTTACTTTTTCTAGTTACAGCAGTAGATAAGTAACTTATTTGAGATTAGTGAGTTTGGTTTATGATCAATTATAAGTAGCTTTTTTATTTAAAGTTAATCACTGCAGTTTAATAAGTAGAAATCAAGATAAGCTACTTACGGCATAAGTAGCTTACCTTAAGGAACTTACAATCCAAACGTCCCCTTAAAAGGAAGAAACCTTGTATTCCTCTCCTTATTTAGTACATAGAATATACAAGTCTACATGATAAAACAGATTTGTGATATTTCTTAGCACAAATCAGAGATACATCAGTAGCATTGAGGGGAATTGTGTGATCTCTAGTGCATGACTAGAGGCTTGTCGAGCTTGCTTACATTCTTGTTTCTTCTTCCATTTGCTGTGTGGAGTCTCCTACACTCTTATTTGTGATTCTTGATCATTCAATCTGGTATGTGGAGTTTCATTTTGGCAATCAGTTTCATTCTTTGAATTTAGGTGTACTGAGTAGTCAAATGAGTTCTAAATGGATTGGCTTCTTGTTAATGGCTCAACCTATACATAGAAAACCCCTATGATGAAAACTACCATGTTAGATCGGGAGGGAGACAGGACCGACTTATATAATGGGAGGAACAGACGCAAGCTTTTTCTGTCAATAGCTGACCAAATAACTGCTTTTCTGACCCCTCAGTGATGGATCCTCCTCTTTTTTGGGGTTTGTTTAAAGTTATCATTAACTATATTTGGTCATATTCATTTGATTTGAATCAATCTAAATTTGCCTACATGTTGTGAAAGCATCACCGTACCATGACATACCCAGATTACTTTTTAACATTGTCATGTTTTGTCTGTTACTTCAAACTTTTAAATCTAGAAGTCTGTGCCCTTAGCCATATATGGGTATTTAGTCGTTAAAATGTATGAAACTCTTTATTTTTTATTTTTTATGAAATATGGCGAAACCAATTGTTAAGTCGTAACTGTTGAAGAATATGGTTTTACGCGCCATCTAACAACTTTGTCTGTTCTTGTTACCTGCAGGGCCAATGCACAGCAGCCGAAGCTGTTTGTGGGCATGATTCTTATTCTCATCTTTGCCGAAGCGCTTGCCCTTTATGGTCTTATTGTAGGCATCATCCTCTCATCTCGAGCAGGCCAATCTCGAGCTGACTAAGAAATGCCAAGTCATCAATCATCTTCCTGGAATCTCGTGGCATGTCTCTATGTAGAACATTGAGCACAATTGAATTAAGTTTATGTTTTACTTGTCTGATTCTATTTGTGATTGAATTGAAGACTTGTATGTGGGGGAGTCTGATTCTGTTTGCTATTTCTTCCCTTTAATGACATTTTTCTACGAGTCTGATTTTTGTTTGCGATTTCTTCCCTCTAATGACATTTTCGACTTCTTACTGGATTGTTGAGGTTGAAAATTGCCCATTGCTTTGTTAGGTGGCTTTCTCAATGACCGAAGCGCTCCTGAATCTCCTGCATGTCAAGCCATCATGTCATTACAGATTCTTCCCTGATGTGAATATTTAGTAGGGTCAGTGTTGATCAGTGCCTGCATTTTGGAACCTGACATCATTTGGCATTGGAAACCAATAGCCAAACTTCACCATCACTGAACCGAGAGGATGGGCAGTAACAAAGTTCTGCTATTGGTGTGTCTTGTGCGCGATGTTTGCCTGGTGTGTATGACTTTGCATATAATGAAAATGATGTGGCAAGAACATTAGCCAAGGGAATCGAAATGGTATTTTCCAGCATAAACACCGTGGTGCCTGTTTGGGTGCAACTTCCGTGGAAGGGGTTTCTTATTACTTTGTCGGACTATTTTTCTGATAACAAATCAGATTGGTTTTTTGTGAGTGGACTCACAGCGTCTGTTTCAAAAAGTGGGGGGTCAAATGGGATTTGTAAAAGTTAATCTAATCAGTATGGAAGGCTTCCATTTGGCTATGCTCCACCCTCAAATGGACCCCATGATTTGGATGGCTCCGATTGGGATGTGGGCGTTGAAGAGTTATATCAACCTACTAATGCTAGCTAGGTTTCAACCGATTCCCTTGGGATCCTCATCAGCAAATGCATATTTTGCTGATTCGCATGATGACATGCATGTGGGGAGTGGCGCCAGATATTGTGATGGATAAAGGATGCAATCGGTCATGTTGGCAAGATGGGAATATCTTACGATGACTGAAGAGGACTTAATCACCTTGTTGGAGCTCGTGGAAGTGAGGAATCTAGAAATTCCAGACTGATCAATAGATGTTAGAAGAAGAGGGGTAAAGGTGGTGCATCAATGATGCTTTTTAGCTGGGATGTGAGGGGCGAATGCCCATAAGATTTTTGATTCTGTTTGAAGTGGTAGGAACAAAGACAAAGTTGCTCTTGATGCAGTGGGATTTGCAGGAGGCATAGTGTAATATGAGTCACAAAGGTGTGGTATAAGGAGTGATGTAGAGATCTTTATTATTACTATTATTATTATTATTATTATTATTGTTTTTAGTGCTTCTAGAGGACATGGTGACTGGCTGCAAGTGAGTGGTCACAACAGTTCATGGGCTGAACCAGTCAGCTCCACGTTATGGGTTGAACTGGACTTGATTTGCAATAGTGTTTAGAGGGAGATTTTAACTTTATAAGATTCACCTTTTAAGACATTGAATTGAGGTGGCATTACAGGGAGCATGAGGGACTTTTCGGATTGGGTTGACACGAATAGGTTGGTGGACATTCTAAAGGGAAAAGTTTTAAGTTCAGCTAGACAAGACACGGGCAAGTAAGGGTTGTTAAGTCCAAACTCGACAATTTATGGTTATCTTCTGCTGAGGGGTTCCCTCTAGCGTGGTGGAGGGGACTCATCACACCTTTTATCTGATTACTGTTAGATAATTCTAAAAGTAGATGAGGAGGATTGCGGTCCAAGATCATTTTGATTCAAGTTGATGGAGCTTGGGGTGGAGAGATTTTCAAAGCTGGTGGAGTGGTGGAACTCCTTTACAATGGAGGGATGTGCAAGTTTTAAATTATTTCAAAAACTTAAATTACTAAAAGGCAGAATCAAGATATGGAAAAAAAAAAAAAAAAAAACAGAGGTGCTAGGGAAGTGGGAAGTAGAGGTAGAAATTGTTCTTCAGGATATTTAAGCTCTTGACATTTGATGAGGGGGGAGTGTTGGAGGAGAAAAGGCCGTAAGCGTCAAGCTCTCCTCAAATACAAGAACTGGTTAAAGGAATATGAAATTAAGTGGCGGCAGTGGTCTAAAGCAACGTGACTCAAAAAAGAGGACAAGATTATGAAATTCTTTCATGGCATTACTACTTACTAGTGACCATCGCTGGAACTAATAATATTCACAACATGTCGGTTGATGGCATCAAGGTCGAAGAAAAATCTCAGGTATGTGATGTCGTAAATCAATTATATAAGAAACTGTTCACGAGTGAGAGGTGGGAGCGGCTGTGGCTCACTAACTTGTCATTTAACCAAATATCTAAAGCAAAAGCTAATGACAGAAGTTTTGGGCTAGGGCTAGGGAAAGATGGTTTTCCTATGGAGATCTTTCAGCTCGTAGGCTCGAACTCAAATTTGGCTTGAAAAATCGTGAACCCAAGCTGCTACCAAGCTGAGCCAAGCTGACCAATCAGGCTTGAGGACCGAGATGAGCTGAGTTCAAAGTGGGATAGCCCGCTGGCCAAGCTAGGCCAAGCTGTTTGGGCATTTAAATTTGGATTTCCATTGAAAGATGACTTGGCAGTTGGACGACAAATTCCAACAATTCTTCTCAGACCCTGCACATGCCAAAAATTGCACACGTGTGAAAGATCCGAGGTATTCATCAGGTGGGGTCAGGTGAAAAGACATCCCAGGGGGTGCCCTTGCACGAGAAAGAGAATGTGCAGAAAAGCAATTTCCTTGTTCTTGGGTGGAGCCAAACACCATAAATTTAGCTTTTTACATGGAAAGTGATTCCATAAATCATTTCGGCCTATCCAAGCAACCTCCTCAGGAAATGATATCCAGTGGTCAGGATCCTCCAGCGGGCCGGATTTTTTGGCCAAAGGCATGTTTACATGGAGGGCTGTATCCACTGAAAAAAAAAAAAAAGATATTTAGGCATGAGATTTTTAAATTTTTTATTTTTCTGTTGCTGTTGTTGTTGTTTTTGGTTGGGTGTTTGGGTCACTGCCTCTCCAAAGGGCAACTAAGAATTGTAAAGATCCAACTTGAGGAGATTTTATGGGCTTGGCCCATCTATGATGGGGGCCGTCAGATGAATGGCTTGGATAAACCAACATGGCCCCACATGCACAAACTCAGTGCTCGACAAGGAAGTATCCTGTAGTCACAAACAGGTACTCGTTCTTAAAAAACGAAATCAAGGTAACAGCTTCCTCACTAGAGATTACCAACAGACCAGACCAGATGATTGGACCAAAATGACTCGGGTTGGCTGCTTGAGACTTCTTTTGTTTCTCTTCATTCATTCCAATGTAGGAGATTTTTTCGCAATGGGGAACTCAAGGTGGGGGCCATCATATCAACAGTTAGGATAACGGAAACATGAGCCTAAATGAAATCCCAAATGAAATTGCAAATATTTCTCTAGCCCAACACTGGAAAATTCCTCTTCAGGAAAACAAAGACCACAGATGAAGAAATAACCAAAAAACAGTATTACAATGACCAAGGGGCATGGGACGCATGTTAAAAGCGTAGGGAGACGAGGGGGGAGGGAGAGAGACGGAGGGAATGGATGCCGCTACACACGGAAAGAAGAGCCCCACAATTACTTGAACAATGGATGACCCATCCCTGCTTTTTCCAGTGCTATGGCCCACTCGAGTTTTAGATCTACCTCATTTTTGGGCTTATGTCCTAACATGAGCCGGCGTGACAGATATACAGTATATATCACACTGTCGTCAAGTTAAGCCATATAGAGCCTTCGTTGCGCAAGCTTCCTAGCTACATATAAAGAGGAGACCACATGACAGAATTGAAATGACAAAAATGCCCTCAGTTGAAGAGCTACACACATCCCATTTTCCTTTCAAAATCAAAAGTTTATGCCCCTTCCGGTGGCTAATTGCAGGGGTAAATTTGGCCAAATGCACCTCACATTATATATAGAAGAGATAATAAAAAGAAGACAGAATTAGATCCTTAAACAGTTCAACAAACCAAACTTTGGTGTGTACAAAAGAGTGCAGAATGCATCGTTTCTATGTCCGGGAAGCATGGTGAACTAGAAGCTACACTTCAGCAACCATGCACAGACAACAAAGCTATATAAGATACAAATACAGAGAAGCCAGAAGCAGTAGAGGCTGTTGGATATATACACACACACACACACGCACACACATTATATACAAACACACACATGTTACCGAGAGTGAGGATTCTAATGCATTTCAAGCATCAGCCAGGAACGAAATAATCCATCTTGTCCACCGGAAGATTCAGAACTGATGTTTCCACCTGTACCAGAACCAATGACAGTCATTCCACAGGCCATTGCATGGTAACAGTCAATTTTCATGATTAAAAATAAAATAGATGGAGAAATGCGGGAAATCTAGAAGCTATTCCGACGAGCTCTTCGTGTGAGCTCTACAGAATGCAGTCGCCACCACACACAGAAAATGAGTCAGGCAATCAAGAGTGTTCATCTAGCACACCATTATGTAGATGGGCCATAGCCAAAAAAATCAGTGATCTCTGATTCGGTTGATGAATATGGAGCATTGCTTACCTGTTTGCATAAGTTTGACATAACTGTCGACTTGCAGGTTATCGCTATCATAAGCGAGTAGCCTTGATTTTTGGGATATGGCCCATCAACATGATGGCCCACCAAAATCGACAACAGTCTTGATCGCAATTCACTATGTGCCATTGATACTGTGGAAACCTTTTGGGGCTCAATTCATGGAACTCGAATGAGAGCACACATCATAGTAGAGCAGTCATCAGTAAACTAAGATAAATGAAAGACTGAAACAGGAAGAATCAACAAGCAGCATGAAAGAGCAGCAGCTGTTGGTGATTCTCCACCAAAAACTAAGAAGATAGAGCCTTACAAAAACCCCACTCGACATAGGATGGCAACAGACATCTGACATGGGAATGCTGCACTATAGAATAGAGCAGGGTAATGATACAAGCTCTTGCTTTTTTCCATAGTATTGCTAAAATTGAGTAAAAAGTATGGCTCAAAGGTAGTCAATGGTTTTGAGTGGCCATCACTCAAAACTGTTGGAGTGGCCAAAATTTGTTAGGTTCATATTACTAAAAGACAATCAACAACAAACCAATGTAATTTCAGCCATGACATTGATATTCGCACTCCCCTTTTCTATTCTTTTCCTTTTTTATCAACCTGTCATTTTCTCACCTTCAGTAGCAATGCAATGATTAAAGTAGCCACCTTCAAAAAAATAATGCTTAAAGTAGTCATAACAACAACAACAACAACAACAAGAAGATGAAGAAGACGATGAAAAGCACATATAGGATGCCCATGTCAGGCCCCTATGCCTGAGCCAGCCCAATCAAGCAATACCCATAAAGGTCCGACAGGCCTGAATCACTGAGCCTAAGCCCGCCCAGTTAGTAATTGTGCTTCAATTTTCACCCACAGCCTGATTGTCAAACCCAACCATGGCCCTTGATGGGCCAGGCACAACATCCCAAGTGTCTCGGCCCATTTACATCCGGAAGCCAATAATTTTTTCAATGAAATGCCAAAAATAAATCAACAAGCAAAAGAAGAAAAAGAACTCTGATTTGTAAATTGAATAAAAGATGCAAGCAGACATAAAAATATTGATAGTCCTGGTGGGATGTGGCCATCCACACCGATGCGTGCAACATGCACATACCTTACTGATTCAGTCCCCAGTGTAACTGATCAAAAGAAAATGTTGGGCCCCAGTGCAGAAAGGTCCCAACTGAAAAACTCACTGAAATAACCATTATAACTAATACAATTGACGGCAATCAATGGACTGTTACAGTGGAAAATACTCAATGGTTCAGATCAGTGTTCGAAATATCAGTATCACTACAAGTTTCGCTGGCCGAGGATACAGAAATAATATCGATATCACCGATAATATTGCTGATAACCGGAAATGCAGGAAAACATGGGAAAACAGTAGAATTTTCAGTGAAATTTGAAGAGGTGCTAAAATACACATATTTGCATATTTAGGAATAAAAAAATTGCAAAAAGAATGTATACACAATAAGTTTTCATTCAGTGGGGGCTGAAAAGCATGTGTCATCGTAAGAAATAGTCAAACCATCCAATCATCCATCCAAACATCCATCTATATTGAAAAATATCGACAACTCAGGATATTTTGCCCAGAAATCATCAACAACTGGAAAGGAAATGAAAGATTGTGGTCTTAATATCGCGCATGTTGCGATAACGATAATATTGAGATATTATCAATATTAGCAACAAGAAGTTGAAAACCGCATACAACAATGTGCTCATAAAAAAAATGAAATAGAACCTTTTTTTAATAAACAAACTTTCTGTGGTATCTTTACGTTGGCGATATTATTGAAATATCACCAATACACTTGTGATACAAGAATCACCTAGAATTTACACAGTCAAAAATATTGGCAATATAAGCGACGTCTGGAATTTACACAATTGAAAATATTGGCAATATCGATACGTTGGCAATACTTAAAGATACATTGCTGATGCCTGAAATTTCTAATACTACCGGTGTTATCGGTATCGCCAAGCTGGAGATAACGATAATATTGGAGATAATTCAAACAATGGTTCAGATTCAACAAAACATGTCCATTAATCAAAGGTTAGGATCATCCAATCAACCTGATTTTAGAGGTATGCCCCAACACAGTGGACCCTTAAGTGGATAGTTTGGATTGAAATGTATTATATGGTGGCAGTGTGCATTCACATGGATGGCCACTCTGCCAGCATATGAAAAAGATAAAAGAAAAAGCATCACTGACATCAACAATCAAAATAAGAAAGAGATAGGATGCATGTATTTTTTACAGTATGTTAGAAACATGATAAGAGAAACTGACCTCTTCGAACGGAACAAATACAAAAGGTGTAAAACCCCTCCTATGCGAAACAGCAGGCACATCGGGGTTATGCGTCTCATCCTCCTCCCACCCTTCCACCACCCCAAGCATATCACCGTCCGGATCATTAATTTCACTATCGTTTACACCACTGGTAACAAGGGAAAGAAGATCTAACCGATTGTTCGCCCCTGCCGTTGTTCCTCTTACCCTGTTAAGACCAATCAGCTTCTATCAACCTATGGGAAGACTGCATTTAAGAGGCTAAATAGCACTTCACTGATCCACATATAGGTGAAATGGACTGCCATTTGAAAGTTATAGCCTTAGATTCAGTCAATTAAGATTTTATGTACTCGGTAAGTTCTAACAATAGCTTATGTAGCTTTGTTGGGCCTACATGCACCTCTCAAATCAGCGGATGGTTTACAAAATCTTCCAATAATACAAATGTGGCTCACCTGATAAGTAGACTAACCTGAATTTTGGTCTGCTCATTTACATGGCAGAGGCCACCTAATGCACATCTGGAATACCCCATGTGACAAGTTGGCATACACGGCCACATGTAGATGTGCATGTAGGCTTTTAACAAAACTCTAGCTCATGAACCAGAAGAGATGAGTCAATCATCACAGGATAAATTAAACATGAAAATATCTGCCACTTCACAGAAACCTTAGGCGGATTCTAAGAACAGTACGACGCAAACCCGGGTATAAGAGAGCAGCTTCAACCTGCCAATGACATGCAAACCAGAATGAATACAAAATATGACAAAAACATAGAAACCCAAAAAAATTGACAAGTTTATTTTCAGAATATGGAAATGCAAGCTAATAAAGCTGACCGTGTCATTTGATGCATATAAAAACATAGTCAAACGCAAAGAGAATGTGAAGAATGTGGAAATATAAAATGTTGAAACACGATAGTTACAACAGACCTGGTCATTGGTCAATGTGTAGTGGCCACTAAAGACGCAATCAGCCTTGGATGTACGGAAGTTCATGAATTTTACCACCTCTTTAACTTTTTGAGAAGAGTTCTGACGATACGAGAGTTAAAAAGAATCACAATGTGCTCAAATATAGTAACTGAAGATCTTCTAGTAGAGCTTTGCTAAGCCCACACGCATATACAATAAAGCTCATATACACACCACACATGTGCCAGCATGGCATGTCAGGTCCAAGATCTAATCCATCCATTAGAAAGGCGCCACTATATTGATGCCCTCGCCCAATAATCAGGACAATCCACTGATCAGGTGCACCAAGTTTTGAAAACAAATGTATAGCGTTGAAAAACTAGGCTGAAGTTTTCTAATTCATCCGCCTGTTTCCAATATTAGGGCCTGCATGCTGAGTGGACCAGATTTATTTTTGGTAAACATGTCAAAGGTCAGACCAACCTGATGGATGAAGTGGATCTTGCACCTATATGTCATGCTAGCATGGCACATGGGTGGTGTGTTCGTGAGCTTTATTGCACACATGTGTGCTGCGCAGAGCTCTTTTAGTAAGTCAGTTGAGAACAATAACCTTGTAAAGGAACCTCCCAGAAGGATAAAACCTTATGTACCGGTAGTAGCATACCTATAAAAGAAGAAACAATCAGGAAATATAGAAGAAATAAGAAAAGACGTAACCAAAATCCACTAAATTTTAACTTTTCTGCCTACGTAAAATGGAGACAGATGTGTGTCTGTGCCAAACAAGGGGAACCCTAGAAAACCCAAAACACTGCAAAATCTATAGTAATATACAATTAATTATTAATGTAGTATTAAATAAAGAGAAACCAGTTGCATGCTTCACATGCAAACCAGCTCAAGTGCCAACTGCCAACATGTCGCACATATAGGGCATTCACCCAGCATAAGGTAGACCCCACCATGTAGTTCACGTGGAGTTGGATAAACTCGGGCTGGTCTGCTCACCTTGCATATCACGTGTATACATTGAATCAGACCATCAGCAGGTCTAGTTCAAACCATCTATCGTTTTTGTACAGGGTGGCCTGCCTGATGAGTAGAGTGGCCTGATTTTTGGGTAGGGCGACCTTCATGGTGGAGCAACTTACTCATGGCTTAGATAACTTACACGTGAAAATACGTTATCTGGGTTGCATGTGAGTGGTTGCAGGTTATCATTCCTCCACGTGAATGCAAAAGACATGACAACTGTATATATACAACTGAACGTATTTATGTACTAGAAGTCTAGAACTATTACATGAATACTGCTAAACATAAGAATAAATGCTATATTGAGGTTTTTTACCTTAATATATCTTGGCGTACATCTGATGCAGGTGCCAAACACGGCAAAACTTTAGAAAATAAGAACCGTCATGTAGCTTCTTGTGAATAATAAGCCTATGCTAAAATTCTTATAAGCGTTTTGAGTCCTTTGACTCTCAAACTTGGGAAACCAAGCTTGAAGACAAGGACTGTTTCTCATAAAGAGGGTCCATCAGTTACAAGAAGTGTTGGAAGGAGTGGCATGCCCTCTTCCACTGGTAGAAAACATGGCTCCATTGCACAAATTGTTTTAGAGAAGCAATTTGATGGCTATAGGTTGTATATTTCACTTCATTACTCCAACAAATGATACATTGTTATTTGCATGATTTAGCAGTTGAGCATACAAAACATGGCAGCTATTTAGATACAAAACAACTGCCACCAACATTAGCACAGTATGGGAAAGATAGTGTATGTAATATACCACGTGCACAGGGTTGGTAACCTTCCACTCTGCCACTCCAGCTCGGATGTAAGTATTCCTACTCACATAAAGACCTGATATTTGAAAAATGGAGTGGGTAACAATTGTATAAGCCCTAGAAAAGCTTGTGTAAAAGCATGAAAGGTAGTGGCGTAGAGAGTGCTCACATGCATCTCCCATTGTCCACATATGGTTGACGAATTCCAAAATATCCTTCAGAAAAAATTTTTGAAAAACAAGTGGGATTCATACCCGCTGTCTTTGGAACAATGGGAGATGTGTGCGCAGAAAGAAAGTTGTGCAATGATTCATGAGGCTCAAAACTCAAAACCACACACTACAAGGATTGGTGATTCTTACCATCAGTTCGAAGCCTTGGCCTTACAAGCCACATTTTCCTCCACGACCCCCCATATACTGACTGGATGATCCTGTAATTTTCCACTGGTCCAGACGCCTTCATGATAAGGTTGGTGTTTTTCAGCGTGAATTACATGTAGAGAAGAAATGGAAAGAAAGAAAAGCATGTATAAGGTTCCACCTCACCTGCCAAGCTTTTAGGCAAGCGCTGCGCCAAAAGACCGGATGGCGAATAGTATATCTCCATTTACGACAAACACATGCGGCCTTCCCTAAGCTGTATGGAGTCATTCGCGTGAAGACCTGGTTATGAACACCAATCAAGGCAATAAATTATGAAATGAAATCTTTTAAATATTATAAAAATAATAATTTAAAAAAAAAAAAAAAAAAAAAACGAATTAACAAAAAGGCGCTACGGGGTGTAGACATCTGTAGGATCTAATTAATTGGTTATTGCAAAAGCACCAGAAACTCAACAATTTCTAACAAAGATGGGGAAGTCAGAAGACCGCTGGATATGCATGTTAGCACGCATGTTCCCATTGCCAAATTTCACATCCCAATTATACATGCATGCGCATTTGATATTGACTGATAGAAAATAATTTCAGTCAGAGTTTAGATCGTTTTTTTCTTAAAGGATGTCAGCACCTGGTCAAGACCAAAAAAAAATAATAATAACACGAGAGGAAGGAGAAAAGCTCAATGTATGAGAAATAGCAGCTGATCTTTGGTAGAGAGGCTCTCCTGCTTCATTGGAGGTGTAGCCTTGTTGATGCAAGACATGAAATTTAAATATGATGTGCGAGATTTTAGGCTTAAGATCACGTTAGTTCAGAAACAATTACACAAATTCCATATCCCACATGAAAGTCCAAACCATTCAATTAAGGGGAATTTATGCGGGTCCAGGCCTACACATGTTATGACTGAATCTGTTAAAATTATAAACCAAACGATGCTCAAAGATAAGCAGTAATCATCCACACATGCATAGCAATCAGTCTCTAATCCAAGGGATTCGCCAATTTCAATTCAAGGAACCCTATGGTGAGAAAAATGGCAAATAAATTAAAGATAATGCAATCTAGGGTTAGGGTTTATGAAAAACTGGTATTATAAGGTAAAATAAGAAGAAAACCTGAACTGAAAGTTAGTTCCCGCGTGCAGACAGCAACAATGGCCCACGCACGTGCGTGTGATCATTACCGCACGTGTGTGGGGCCCACTATTTAGAAAAAGGCCACCTTAGCCCTGGTCGGACAGGAATGGACTCCAAAAACCTCAAATCTCAGCTCGATCCGAGGCACGGTTTGTGCGTGGTACTCCGCCGAAGTTTCAGCCCTCCTGCAAAGCCAGATTCTGGAAATCTGCTATAGAGAAAAAAATGGCTACAACTATTGATGGATTTGCAGATGAAATGCCTGTAGGAGAAGAGAAATATGGATGGAAGAATGTGGGGGCAAATCGGAGTAGATGTGGCTTCGTACCACGGTAATTAGCCCTTCAAAGAAGGAAGGGCTTCACACCCAATTAGGTTTTCATAACTCGAAAAGGAGCAGAAAAACGCAGCAATTTTTATTAATCTTCATTGAATTAAAAGAACTACAAGGCATGCCTATTTATTAAAAAAAAAAACATATACCCCAAAAGTCGCACCATATGTGCAACCTATTACTTGGCGATGAAGTAAACTAAAACAAAAACCAATCAAAGAAATCTAAAGCGTTCATGATGTTCTAAATAATATAAATAAGCAAAACCTAAAGTATGAACTTAATCCAACTAGTGGGCTACGATCATGAGATCTCATAGTAAGCTTTTCTTGATTGTCGGGCCTACTCTTTTGAATTAAAACTTCGTCTCTTAACTAGGAGGCCCTCCCTGGACGTCGCCATCGATCCAGATCGACAGTGGAGTTCTCCTTCTTCTGGCGTACGTGCGTAAGAGTGGCATGTGTGCGCGTGTGCGCGTGATGTCCCCATCACTTGCTCCTCTCTCTTCCTACAAGTGGAAAGCACTTCTAGGCCATTCATCCCGAAGGACACCACATGAAGACCTGTAGCTCATAAATAATAAATAAAAATGGATAGAACTGTAGCAACCGTCTTAGCCATTGCATTATGGTCAAGGCATCATTGTTTTGTCACCGATGTTAACCAAAATCACTATCCCCCACTACATTTTCCATTCCAGGTCATGCAATTTGGAATATGGGCCATTGAAATCCTGGTCGATATTTTTACCAAGCCAAAATTACTATCCTATATTCTTTAGTGTTGATAAAGTTGTAATGTAAATTTATATTTTGATTTTTGCAATAGCAAGCATATAATATTCTTAAGTGTATAAACTGGACATTTGCATTCAAGATCTATCATAATGCCATTCATCATTTCATACATAAATTACAATATCAATTCGTATAGAGAACTACATTCTATATTCTTACTGTATAAACTAGAGCAACCCACATGATACTACCCCTAGCATATCATGAATTGGAGAAAGTCGTGTACGCATACCCATTCCCGTACTATGTGCCAAAGTGACCCCAATCCAAGTAACAATGGTTGTCACCTTCGTCATTCTAAGGTTGTTCCACCTAGAGGAACCAAATTAGGGTAGGAGACAAGCATTTTGGCCCATGGGTTCAGGTCCAAGCCTAATAAAGGTCAGGCTCAAGCCTTTAATATAGACTTGAAATTAAGGTAGGGCCTGGGCCTCAACTTCGGGAAATTTCTATTAAGATCATCTAAGTCGGACAACAGGCCCATTGATGACTTTAATAGGTAAGGCTTGGGCCTGAGGTAAAGGCACAATTACTAAACCTAGGTCTGACTTTTAGGCCCAATTAAAAATAGAGTCATTCAAAGTATAGCTTGAACCCACCCCAACCTGGCCGATTGCCAACCCTAAAAGGATATAACCCTATTCTATTCTAGTTCGATATGGAATAAACCAATAATCTGATGATCAAGTCGATTCCTAAGTTCACAACCCTAGCCCATTCCGATTTTGGGCGGAATAGATCTACTAATTCCAACCCTCATGTTTAGCTGCGACCATTGAGTTTGGAACCATGAACAGACTATCCGTGATAAGCCAAGTCATCATGCATCTTAATGCCTTGGATGACACGAGCTACAATGGTCGGGACAAATTGTCAAGATCCCACAAGGAGTCAATTTCCAAATGCTGTATGGAGGGTATTGCCAAACAACATCGAGCTTGCTACTTGATTCCTCGCCACCCACAACTAATTTTCAATCTCTTACCAAATCTAGTGTTATAATTCCATGGGATTCCTTCCAACAAAGAGCCCATTCCCTGGCCACCACCGCAACAAGCATGGGCATGTATCCTTTAGTTAGCTGCAGTATAAACACTCACATTTCTCACTTCAGAATTTCTTAGGCAATCAATGCATTGGGCAATGCTCGATTCTTTATTATTATTTTATTTCAATTGAAGTTCCCAATAAGATACTTATTAGGTCCCCGGTTTCATGTCAACTGCGAAAGCCCTCAAGTCCTGATCAACAGCTCTACTTCTCCACTTTGACGAGCAACAAACACTCGATGCCTATCAGGAATGAAATGGGATGCCAATAAACTCTCTCAAGAGGACACCAAAAATGCGTTGATTCTCTAGAAGATATAAGAATGCTTAGTTTCTTGTTTGAATAAAATGGCTAGTTTTAACTCCAAATAACTAAAGAGAAGTACTTTCTTACTCTAGCAAAGTGTAATGGTACAAATAATTCAGACTAAACTGTTCAAATTACGGGCACCAGTTTAAATGTATCGTGAGCAAAAAATTACTCTTAGAGAATGTTTGCACGCATGGAATCCAAGGAAAATGAAGGAAAAAATAGTAATCACCTAATAATGATTTCCATGAGCACTATTAAAACATGGATTCCAATTTTAGAGTTCTTGCTTGGAGAGCAAATGGAAATATCATATTCCTCTCACAACAGTCCATGGTATTAAAAAACTGTTACATTACAGCCATAAAGGCCAATATGTAAAGAAAAGGGTCATCCCCATTACATAATACGGGGGTGAATTAGTATGTCATAAATTCTCTTGACCTAGTTTCTTGTGCCAAGAATCCAAATTATGGAAAGGTGTAATGATTGCTTTGTGGAATCCATCATTTGCTATGCAAACAACAAAAATTAGTACATCAAAATAAAACCCTTTTCCCTCTCCATTATTTAGCATGGAATCCTTGGTATCCAAAGATGGATGTATTTTGTCATTGAAATATTACATTTTTGGACATCTATTGGACAGTTAGAAATGAAAAATATCCAATGGTCATATTTCAAAAAACAAGTGTCCATGAATTAAAGGTTAGGAAGGTTCAACCAACCTGAATTTTATACCGTAACTTAAAGATAGTGACTTCCACAATTTATCCAGTTTAATTTGGGTTAATATATGCCACGTGTGCCATTTCTAAGTACCTGCTATCAAGCGCCATACACAGCCGGAGTATCAAATAACTTCCAAATAACTAATTAAGAGACTTTGTACAGGAAAATTTTAGTCCCCCAATCCTACGGGTCCCACAGCCCTAGCTCAGCTTGCATGTTGTCAAGCAGGATCAGCCATGCAAACACCAATATTAAATTTTCAACAAGCCATCCATACAAATTCACATTATATTACGCTACTCTAACCTATGTGTGGTAAATGTCGTTGATTCTCAAAACTACAAAAGATCCATTTAATTGTATTCCTTGAGTCGCCTATGGAAATTATAGGACTGAACGCAGCTCGCTGCAATTTCAACGCCTTGAAGGAGAGCAGCAGCTACCACAAAACTTGAATTCTTCACATGAGCTGGCCTGGAGAATTTTACCAGCTTAACTTCAATTGATCTTCCTCTAGCAATCCCCTTATTGTCTTAAATCAGGCCTGTTACACCTGACGGACCAGGGTTCCAGCAATTTTAGCCCTTCTCCACACAATATGCATTAGCTTTTAAATTGTAGAATTGGCAAAAACTTCTATGATCAGTGGCCCATAACACATCAACCTTCCACCATTGCCCAGGCTCTTCAAACTGGCCATTGCAAAGGCTCACATCATATTGACCATTGCAATGCTTTGTTTTTATTAAATTCCGTATAGCATAACCATAAAAGCAAGACACTGGGCTAAACACTAGATACAGGTTATAGAGATCCTTACAATGGTAAGCCATTACAGCAACTAGCATAGTTAACGAATCCCCTTATCGAGGTAGCAGATCGAGTTTAAAGGACCTGGTTCCACTGCAAGCAAAAAAACAGGGGGAGAGCACCCAAGAAACCCGTGTTTTAAGAGCATTTTGCAGGAAGAATCCTGCAAAATGGCTGAGCTTTTTCACAGGACCTGCATATCTCCTGAATGCTTTAGAACAGGTTCTCGCCCGTTAATTATCCCAGAAAGGCCCTTAAAGCAACCCGCCAGTACATTCTCTACCTACAACCTCTCATTCTATGCTCTTCCAATTCCAGACATGGTCACATACAAGATTACATCTGTAATGATTCCTTGCATAAGTTAGAGAACCAAACTGACAGACAGTACCTCAAAGAGCAGTTCATCAGGCAAGCAACGATGTATAAGTGCCGGATCAACAAAAGGTCTACTGCTCGCACTTCCAAAGTAAGGAACAGCTCGAAGTCTGACTCCATAAAGATCTGACCAGAAAAACAAACAGAATTAGTTGGTTAGCGTTCCAGGTTTTCTAAGAACTCTGAGATTCACAAGCAAGACAGACTTAGACAAAGACAACACCAATCATTTCTGAAATGAGAAAATCACAACCATCCGATATCTTACACACACACATATATATATAAAAAAAAGGAAGATGATTCGATAAGAAAACTAAGCATTTGAACAAGTAGGTAGTGTTTCTTGGACATACCTAGCCAGGGCCGCTGAGTTCCTGTGAACTGAGAGGTTCTAAAATGAAAGCTTGCACCTGCTTCTGTGGGAATTGGCAAGGACAAATCTGCATGAATGATATCGTAACTAACATAACAGATCATGCTGAAAGGTTCTTTTTTAATGGCCATACTGAAAGGTTCATATTTATAACAAAAGGAAAATAAATGATGCACTAACAACAGTTAGTAGTGTCCTCACTCATTCTGGTGGAAGAGGAGAATCCATTTAGGGCCGAATTAGTTAAAACTTAGAACGGCTTACCCACGTTGATAGGTTGACAACTTTCCAGTTTATGTTCCTACTTAGATTCAGCCATATGTTATGTAACAATAGGGTTGCAACTTGCAACCCAAGATGAGTTTAGGTAAGGTTGGGTTGGGTTGTCAAGGTCCTTGGGTCAGGTTTCAGGTTGAGTAAATTCGAATTGGATTAGGTCATGTTGGGAACGACGACATGTACTTGGATCGGGTTGGGTCGGGTTGGATCGAGTATAGAGGAATTCAGGTTGGGTGCCTCGGGTTGGACTTGGAATTCGGGACAGGTCTGGTTGCAGGTTGGGTCCTCTTGAGGTTGGGCTCGGGGTTGAACCTCAACCCAACCCAGCCTGCCAAAGTTGCACCCCTATGTAACAAGGATGCTTCTTTTTCATGAATAATTTGTTGGATCTAACACATGTCAAACATGAGAAACCAGCATCAATAAATCTAATAGGATAATGCCATAATTTATCCTCTCTTTTTTCTTGGATTCAGTCTCGTGTATGCAGTTTATACAGTGTTAATGCTTTCTACCTATCTCGATAGGTATTGCCTATCATATGCTTTCATAAACTACAACTAACTTTTTTCAATTATTATAAAAGAAGCAAATGATACACCCCAAGTTCTCAATTACAATGCAAGCAGAGCAATCCCTCCATCAACCAAATATCCATGATTGAATTTGCCACTCTATGAATATGGGCAGACAAATGTTTAACATCGACAAGAAAAAATGAATTTCATCAAAAATAAGAGAGAGCAGCAGCAAATTTTCATCTTTCAAAAAAATAAAAATAAAAAAGAGAGCCTCCACAGCCGAATGTGATCCTCACTTGCCCAAGAAATTACATTGAGAGAATCCCCTTCCACAACAACTGGAAAACCCAGGCTCATTTGTGAGAGGCTTCAAACCTTCATGCACAAAGCATCTCTTATTGGACCAAAAGAATGTGAGTGATGCTTCTATTATCCCGGAGGCATCCATCTCTTCCGCTTGGACAGGAATGACTAGAGGAAGATCCATTGAAGTTGAGCATTAGCTGACCCTAGGGAGGACTTCTCCAACAAGAACCGACTTAAGGGATGCAAGATTTAACTATTGACCACCAAATGCCACTTGATAGGATATCAAGGCCAACATCCCTTGAAATTTTGGGTGGATAGAGGTCCAACATATCATCATCTAAGCCTTATACCAATTGCTTGGGGTCAACATAGAAGTCCAAGATATGATGTCGCATTTAATGCATTCAACTACCCTTCCCCAATGGGCTTGTAAATCTTTGAAGAACCCGTTACTTATTTCCTTGTGGATCTCACAACACAACCCCATCAGAAGCAATCTCCAAACAATGGAGCCCTTCATTTGAAAAAGCCACTTTCCAGACTGCCAATTAAGTTTTCAAGGTTCTGTTGAAAGATCCACTCTATGTTAAAAAGCTTGAGAAAATGGCCCCAACTCTTTCTAACAAAAGCAAGGTATTCAATAATGGTAACAGTGGACCTAAAGGCCACCACCATTACCGTTACGATACAGGCCGTAACGGCCATTATAGCCTTTTATTTTTTATTTTATTTTTTTTGAAAAAACTGATATGGGCCCCAAAACAGGGCTTTACGACCATTATAGGTCATTTTTTAGCATAATGGCTGTTACAGCCCCGTAACACATACCGGTTCCCATTGCTACTGCTGCATAATGGCCGTTGCATCACCGTTTTTTAATACCTTAAACAAAAGAGCAGCGGGTGATAGTGAACCAATTCCTCCTTTTTACTAACAACTCACCGGTTGGTAATCTGAAAGCCCCTAAAAGAAGGTGATCCACAACAAGAATTTTATCCACCACCGCAGCCGATATGAAATTATGAATGCTTTAACTCTAGGAGGAACCGACGACAACCAAGAACGAGCCCAAGGGGGAAAGGATTAGCTCTAGTCATTGCTTGAAAGAAGGATCAAACAGATATAGAGCCCAAGGGAGACCATTTTCCATATAATTCATCTTTCATCCTTCCAAAACCATTAATACGTGTTTCATCTAGGATCATCGTTAACTCGGTGAAGCATGCAGTAATGTCACATAATTTTCAATCCTTTTAAACACCTATAAATCTTCGTGTGCCACTTTGGACAATTATACAAATTCTTTAGCAAGAAGCAACCTAATGGTTTAGGGAAAGAGGTCTGATAGGCCCTAAACACGTGCAAGATCCAAACCTTCTACCAAGGTTGTCCGCACTGTTTTGGTCTTCACGAAAATCAGGTCATTCCACTCCCCGGATGGACCTACAAAACAAATGGACAGCTAGAAAAGAGTCATACCAACAGTCCATTTGTTTGTACATTTTGGCCCATCTGAGGATTGAAATAGCCTAATTTTCGACTCAGAAGATCTAATCACTGTCACCCACCTGATGGAAAGCTCCGATCTCACACATCCCTGCCACGTTGGCACATGTGCTTGATAGGCAGGGCTCATGTAGAAAAGCAAGTTTCTCAATTTTCTGGGGCCCTGTTATTCCTTGGCTTCCAAAAAATGATAAAAGCAAGAGAGCTTATACACCGAAACCATGTAAATCATTCACCTGTATTTCATCTACAGCTAGCCCCATTTACAGGCATCCAAAAGACTCCTTACATATAATACTAGAATTCCATTGTGCATATCACGATATCAGAATGTTTCAGAACAACCTATTCGTGATTTTTCAAATTGCAACAAAATCCGCATAGGAAGTCTTTTTACGGTGTGTTTGGCCTCATGCAGCAAAAGGAATAATTCATGATTCTTGGGACTTGTACTCTTTAATAGAATTTCTAAAAGTCAATGAACGGAACTTGTGTGAGCATAAAAAATGAGCTCTTTTTTTCTTTCCCACGCAGCAAAGAAGAGACCCAATTCGCGATTTTTGAAATTTCTATAATTTAAATTTAAATTTTTTTTTATAGAAAAAAAAGAGTACAAATTCTAAAATCAGAAAATTTGTATTTTCTCGGCACCTGAAATTAGCATGAACCTAACGCAGCCTAGATTGAGACAAGGAATCGATTACGAGATTCGGGTTCGTCAATTTCAATCGAAATGAATCGAAAATTAGAATCTACCTGAAGTCATGAAAGAAAGAGGATGAATTCTCAAGACAATCTCAGCACCGCCCTCTCTCTCGCTCCGTCTCTCTCACGTATGAAAAATTGGAATGGGCAAACCTTCTAAAAAAAATGGAAAGAGACACTCTGGTGTGCGTTTGATACCATTACCAGACCATATATTTTGAAAGGCTTCAATTTCTAAGCCCAGGCCCGACTGATCACTATTACAAAGCCGGGAGCGAACTTAGCTGACGGTTGTTCGTAACCAGAGTTATTACTGCTACTAGCGACCATGGCACGTACAACAGACACGGAGAGAGAGAGAGAGAGAGAGAGAGAGGGTTATGCTCTCCAGAAATGTAATGGATCCCTCTCTCCAGAAATGTAATGGATCCTATAAGGGTTTCAATTAACCCTCTTACTTTCACCACTGCTGTGGCTCACTTGAGTTTTAGAACTGCTTTATTTTTTGGAATGACATACTACGATCAGGCTTAGCATATGCATAGGGTAGATGTATAAATGCCCACATGAACAGATGATGTACTAACTTTAAAGAGAACAAAGTAATTGCAATATGCAAATGAGCAAGAAAAACCAAAGACATGTAAAGGAAGAGCCGACACTTTTCTTTAAAAAAAAGTCGATCAGTGCCCTTAGTTCCCAACCTTACTTTGAGTAAGTTAAACACTTGCAATGGTTAGGGTTAATATCTTAGATAAGTTTGATGGCTAGGATGAGGTGGATGACTTGAGTAGGATGGATGGAATTACCTTTGGATAGTTGTGAGAAATAAGAGATGAGGAAGTATTTATAATTGAGCTAATACCATTTTTTTTGTGCAAATAATGAGAAGTTGGAGGACAAATACCACATGGCATGTTTGATTGGTTATTGGACCCCTTGCAGACGCACCACGCTTATGGATCAGTTAAAGGGAGGTATATCTTGTAATTCCCCTAAAAACTAGAGGCATGTAACTATCTCAACATTTGTATAAATTAGACAAGTTAGCTAGTATCCCTGTGCATTTTTGTCTAAGAATTTGTGAATAGCAACTCAATTTATTGAGAAAAGAGTCACCGAGGTTATTTATGCACATTATGAGACTATAAATAGTCTCACATTTCCACCCTCTCACTCCCCTACGAATTTCCAATTGCAACTTGAGAGAGAGAGAGGGAGGAGAGGGGGAGAAAGTGTGGGAAATAGATTGATTGGGAAGAGGCACACCTCGTCTCTATTCAGCCGGTAACGGGACCGCGACCGCACGGCATCATCAGAGTTGCTCCGATGATAATTAAAGGTAAGCAGCGAGTCTTCTTTTTCTTTTTTTCTTTTTTTATTTTTTTAGTCTTGAGAGTTTGATGCATAAATCCTTACAAGCTAATTGTATCGGTATTACACGTTAATAAATTGTTACGCAAAGCCATAACCATAAGAGCGAGTCTTAATTGGACAAACTAACCCAAGGTGCGGATCATTATCCCTAAGTTGTCGTTTATCGAGTCTAATGTTTTAGTCAATTATTTATGCTTTGTGAATGTGTTAATGCATGGTAACTTGTATATATATTTTTAAATTCCCTTTCATAAATTATTATTACTGACACTGTGAAGTTTGTGTGTTCGATGAAATGCCCGAATGAGTAAATTGCTAGATTTATTACTCATGTTTCATTCTTGTAAATTACTACTATGGGTTAATTAGTTTTATCGGATGATTATGACTACATAAGTGGTTGGGTTAGTCGGCAAATCGTAGAATGCTGGGGTAGCCCAGGTTTGGTCAGTCATCCCATAATCATTCAATTGATCTGGGCCGAACATGGATGACTAACATTAGATGGACTACGTAGGATGCTTGCACCCAGTGCCGGTTGCGTCAGGGTTTGTTCGAGTCAATCAAACTTGTCTAACAACCGACTAACCACGTATGTTCACCGTATCTGATCACGACTGTTTGAATCTAAAATACCCCATACCATTTAAAAAGTCCACTAATAACCATTATAAGCACGATCCTCAAGTCTCATAAGTCAGGCATGGTAGTATGGGACACCATGTCTATGCTGTCGGTCTGCGTTGAGGTGACGAGTCATATAATGACTGTGAGCGACACTATATATAACTTGTCTATCGTATGAGTTCAACTGGGAGTGACAAACTAAGCGGATCGAGGAGCACAGGCACGAAGCCGCTACGTCCACCCCACGCCTAGTGATCTGGATGAGACTAATGACTAAAATTGAGATACTCTAGCTTCCCAAAATATGTTAGATGAATAGGCTTGATTAATTACTCAACTAATATGAATATTCATCACATGACACTAGTCTAGGTTGCAGCGAATTCGGAATTGTAGTTGCGTGATGAGGGAGTGTTAGTATTTGAGAATTATGCGACAAAGTTGCTTATGAGGGAGTGTTGGATTGTAATAGCATAAATCATTTCATAGCCCCGTGCATGTGCATTAACAAGAGTGTTTAGGAATTGCATATTTAAATTACTTTTATAATTACTTATGGTAATAGAGTTAATAACATGCGTAACTTAGAGCTAATAAAATTATTGAGTTAATCACTCACTCTCACTCTGCGACGGTGCTTTAAAACATCATTCAGACAACATTATTGATGTGGGTACTATCAATACCTCATACGGGTGGGCTTAGATCGACTTGTACTGCCGCTGTTATATTTTGAATGATGGGGTGAAAACTGAACTTTATATTTTAATCGTTTTGAGTATATATATTGTGACTTGTATAATTCCCATTTGGGTGTAAACCCCTTTCAAAATTGTACATTTTGAATATTAGTTATATATTTCTGAATTTAGTTACTCCTGCTTAACTTTTGATACAGTTGATTTTAAAGCTACTCTTATATTTGATTATATGTGGATGTTAACCAGATTATGCAGGCACGTGAGAACTCACTCATGTGTATTTTCACTGGGATTACACTTAGAAACTCGGGATCGGAGTCTACGTATTGTCGATTTTCAGACAGTGACAATATCATTAAAGCATTCCATACAATAATTAACATCAATTTTTTAATAATAAAGGGAATATAACATGTATAGCATATGGAATTTTAAATAAAACTTAAAAGCACTGTCAAATACTATCAAATTATTGGTAAAAAAGAAACCTATAAAGAATGGTCCGCACCTATAGGAGTTTTACATGATCTAATTGCATTCGGGATTGAGGGTTTATATATATATATAACAATGATTATTATTAATAATAAGAAATATATATATATATATATATATATATATATATATATATATATATATATAACAATGATTATTATTAATAATAAGAAATATACAATTATGTTACGAATTCGAATCTTAAATTGCAAGTATAGGTGAATTCAACAAATAATTACGTAGTAACCAGGGTTTAATAAAAGGATAATCTGACAAGAAATAAATACTGAGTACCTTTCTCTTCAAGGTAAGGCAAATTCGTATGAAGAAGAGGGGTAACCCAAATAAGAGTATATATAGTGCCAAATAAGAGTTCACTATGGAGAAGGGTTACCCAAATAAGGGTATCTATGCCATGAGATAGTTGTCTAAAGTGATGATCTACGGAAGGATACGATCGTTTTGCAATTCGGACACAACGATTGATAAATATGACTACTAGACCAGTTCAATGGCAACTGCTTATCAGTTGGAGTTGCAGTTATAAGGATGTTTGTAGAATAATATTTAAGGTTAGTACTCTTAATTTAATCGCTAACCAGCGGTCTGAATGCCAAGACATGCCAATGTTTAGATTTGGATAATTAACTTAGCTTTTATTTTATTATTATTATTTTTATGAAAAATCACATATCTCATATGCTCACTTGTGAGCCCAAGCTGAGCTATTCGACATATAGTCTCTGTTGTCTATTTCGCGAGAGACGTCAAACTTGCTCAGATAAATGTCTTTCTATTATTTTCGAGTTCAGTGGCCCATTAATGAGTGATCTATAACTTGTTTAGTTAATTTGACTTTTTTTTTAAAATAAATTGAGTAGTGGGATTTTTTATACGTGATGGGTACAGCCTATATTTATAGGTTTATTGTTTTACTTTTTTTGTAATTAGCTGAACATGTAATTTGACCCTAATCACCGTAAATCATTAATTTGAAAGTCATACGATAATTTGGTTAATTCAATTAATGTCTATGAGATAATTAAGATTCAATCCATCAATTATCTTGGCTTTAGGTAGGTCTTTATTAAGTTATAGTTACTTTGATTATTTAACAAAATGCCATCTAGATTTACGCCCCACATTGGATCAATTCTAGTTTAATATCATCCGGTGCCAATCGTTGATACTACAAGATTTACAGTGGATTTCAAAATCCACTACATATGTGGGACTCACATTGATGCATATGTTTTATCCATGCCGTCCATCCACATGCACCATTTACACTTGACAATTGAGTTGCATATGCATGAAAATCTACTACATATGTGGGACACACTGATGCATACGTTTTATCGATGCTGTTCATCCACATGCACCCTTTACACTTGACAATCAAGTTGTATATGTGTGTAGGTGATAGGCATCAATTGCAAAATTTGGTCCGTTAATTGCAATTCTATGGTTCACTAGACATAGGCTTCACTTAATATCACATTTATTCTCAAAGTAAAAAATTTGATCCCAAACATAAGAATACACAATCAAAATACCATGATATTTCCCGGCATCCAATGACTGTCCAATGATAGTGTTAATCCATTATAAATGCAATTTCATTATTCTGATTCATTATATTTGCATATTTTCTCATTTCGTTATTTTAATTTCAACAAAACACTCTTGCCCAGGATCTTTTATGATAGCATGTGCAATCCATGGTTGCCAATCTGCCTGTCAACCCCCAAAGCTAGACCACTGCCGCTACAACTTCACGAACTATCTTCTATTTTCCAAGTAAAATGATATCATGGAGAAGGAATAGTCACAATGAGAAAAACTTTGATACCCTGGTGATGGATGATTAACCATCACCAGATTATAGTTTCCAATTTAGATGAATCAGGAACCAAATATTACAGCTTATATTATCTGGACATTTAAAGCAGTCTCGCTCCAGGCAAAGGATACGTGGGCCTAGCGTGATGTATAGCCTATGGACGCAGATTAGCTACTGACAGGTTGCGTAGCGACACTAGCTACGGAAGTGATGTCACCGAGTTCTGCGGCTCATCATGATGCATGTTTTATATCCACATCTTCCAATTCATTCGGAGAAATTATATTAGGGGAAGAATTAGTCCATATCCAAAGCTCAAGAGGACCCCACCACGTGAAACATTGGGTAGAGTGATGGCTAGCGTTAAAAAGTTCTAAGGGATACAAAAGTTTTGGATCAAGATAATATCTGTGTTTTCCATTCCTTCTTATCTGCGTCAACACATGAACAGGTTGGATCTAAAATAAACATCATGATGGACCTTTCAATGGTTTCAACAGTAGGCGTCACTCTTCTCACTGTTTTCTGTAGTGGGATCCACCCCAGTCTTGGATCTGCCTAATTCTTTGGATCATGGCCTAAAATGATCTCTTCAAATGTACAGACGGTGTGGATACAACACATAGATCATGATAGGGCCCACATCACTTGGTGACGTCACTTCATTGGCGAGTCTCGCTGCTCAACCTGGCAGTAATGTATTCGGACGCGGATTGCGTCCTACTCCAGCCAGGACGGTTATCCGTCCGGGCAGGGCTCCGTGGGGCCCACCGATGTAAGTATTTTATCCACGCCGGTAAACACTTTTCTCAGATCATTTTAAGTTATAAACCAAAAAAATAGGTAGTTACAAGGCTTAAATGGCCCACAAAATGGGGATTAAACGTACAACATTAAAAACTTCTTACTGAGAGTTGGAGAAGTTTTGGATCAAGCTAATATTTTTGTTTTCACTTCATCCAAGTCTAAATGACCTTATGAATGGGTTGGATGGTAAAAAAAATTAAATCACGTTGGCCCTTAGAAAGGTTTCAATCAGTGGGTGTCATTATCAGTGCAGCTTCCTTTGGTGTGGTCCACTGGAGCTGTATACCCGATTCATTTTTAGGATTTCACCTTAAAGTGATATCAGAAAAGCGGTGAACGGCATGGATAAAACACTCACATCACAGTGAGCCCTACAGAGCCCTACCCGCCCGAAATCCGGGTCCGCAGTGTCCCATCCACGTCGATGGCTTTTATCGATGCGTCCATCTATTTTTTAAAGATAATTTTAAGGAATAAGCTCAGAATGATGTGGGCCCTACTGATTTTTGTGTTTTCCATTCATGCAGATTAATGTGACTTCTATGACTTGGTCGGATGGCAAATAAGTATAACGGTGGGTCTTAGAAAAGTATGTGGGCCCTACTGATTTTTGCGTTTTCCGTTCATGCAGATTAACGTGACTTCTATGACTTGGTCGGATGGCAAATAAGTATAACGGTGGGTCTTAGAAAAGTATCCACCTTGAGTTTCATTGTGACGTTTGCTTCTTCTCCTGTGGTCCACTTAGCCTTTCATCTGTCTATTTTTTTAATCTCATGCTCTAAAATGATATTGAAGAATGAAGGAACGGCGCCTAAATCAGGGTAGGCCCCACAGAGCTGGCAGGACGTAATCCGATTTGTGGACATTTATTGGATGGTTGATAATGAAAATATCCAACGATGATTTATTAGACCGTTAATAATGAAAAAATATCCAGGGGTCTTATATCCAGTAACAGTGTCCACAAATCAGATTGTTTCAAACAATCTGCCTTTAGGACCGTAACTTGGAGGGAGGCGGTTGGCGAATTTACTCCATTTTACATTTACGGTTATGGGTGCTGCGTATCAAGTGTCGTATCATACCTGAGGATAATGAGACAATCCTCTGCAGCCCCCGTTCTACGGAAACGGATTGGCTACTCCCCCTGCCACCAGCCATTGGCTGGTGGTCGGTGCTCTCTGGGCCCCACCATGATGTATTTGTTTCATCCATACCGTCCATCTATTTTTATGAATCATTTTATGATATAAAAAGAAAAATGAGGTACATATCAACCTCAAGTGGGCCACATTATAGGAAATAGTGTTGAATGAACGTTGACTATTAAAAAAGTCTTGGGGGTCATAAAAGTTTTAGATCAAGCTGATATTTATTTTTTCCCTTCATCTGGATCTTTATGACCTAATCAATAGATTGGATGTCAAATAAACAGTACAGTGGGCCTTAGGAGTATTTTAATGATGGATATTAATCATTATTGTTTTCCTATGGTGTGGTCCACCTAAGATTTATATCCCTATAATATTTTCTATAAATCCATGAAATGATCCGTAGAAATGGATGAAACACATAAATCATGGTGGGGCCCACGGAGCACCGACCATCAGCCACGGGGTTAGTGTCAGGGAGATTAGCCAATCCGTCTCCCTGTTCTACACGGTGCCAAAAACAATAAAGCTCTGTGCGTCCACCACGTTGCTTGTACAACATCCACTCCGTCCATCAGGTGGTTTCCTACACGTTAGTAACCGTGGAAGAAAATAAGTCAAATTCATAGATCAGGTGGACCACACCATAGGGAAAAGAGGGGATGGGACACCAATTTTAAGCTCGTGCGTGGGCCACCATGGCTCTTTTATTTTTCATCAAACCCGTTCATCAGGTTTTTCTTACCAGGATGAAGTGAAAATATGGAAAAAGGGCCTAATTCAAAATTCATGCGAGCCACACCGCGTTAACTTATAGATTATAGCTGTAATTTTACAATGTTCCCATTGGTATGGCCCATACGAGTTTTTTAATCATGAAAATATATTTATATACGGTAAACATAAGATTCACACTTGATGAACGGAGTGGATTTCACCTATACAACAGGGTGGGCCCCACCGAAGTTGGGTGTTTTAGGTGTTGCAATCGATTCCCGCAAGTTGCTGTCTAGTCATCCCTCCACATACCACAAAGCAAGATGATAAATCAATCGCAACCATCCATACACTCCATCTATCATGAAGATTTAAATCAACGGTTGCGATTTATTCTCTAATCTGTTACCAGATCTACCGTATCTTCTGCACTGCCCTTCCCCCGAATCTCTAAAAAAATCCCACCAATTCCGGATTATACTCCAACAAACCAATCCAGTCCTGTACGGACACCAAACAACTCTCGACACTTTCAAAAAACATCTCCTGTTGTCCAAAACCGTAATTTCCTTGAAAACCAAGCCCCAATTCCTACTTGCCTCCCTCATCTTCCCGGCTTCTATTTCCGTGCCCGTTGTCCGACACAAGGCGGCACTGTCGACTCTCTCATCTCTCTCCCTCCCTTCAGCAACTCTCCAGCTTTTTTAAATCCCCAAAACACCCTTCCAGTACAAAAAATTCTCCGAAAAACGGCCTGTAGAAGCATGGCAGCATCCTCCACCGTCGATCCCCACGTCTGGAAGGCCTGCGCAGGTACCTCAGCTCAAATCCTAACCGTAGGTTCTAGGGTTTACTACTTCCCACATGGTCACGCTGAGCATTCCTACTCTCCTCCGGATTTTTCATCTATTCAATACAAGTCTCCTTCGTTCGTTCATTGTCGAATCGTGTCCGTTGAGTTTCGTGCTGATGTCAATACCGATGAGGTTTATACGAAGCTCACCCTCAAGCCCGAGCTATCTCCGCCGGACATTTCCGCTGCAATCTGTTCGTCCGTCTTTCCTGATCCTTCAACCTACGGTGGGGATCCTCCTGTTGTGTCCTTCACTAAGATCCTCACCTCCAGCGACGCCAACAATGGCGGTGGGTTCTCAGTTCCGCGATTCTGCGCCGACTCCATCTTCCCGCCATTGAATTACAATGAGGATCCCCCGTTTCAGCCGATCACGGTCCGGGATGTCCACGGCGGGACCTACAACTTCCGCCACATCTACCGTGGGACCCCCCGGCGGCACCTGCTGACCTCGGGATGGAGCACATTCGTCAACCTGAAGAAGCTGGTCGCGGGCGATTCAGTGGTTTTTATCAAGAACAGGAGCAAGGAGCTATTCGTGGGGCTGCGTCGGGCTCTGCGGTCCGGCGGGCCTGTGGATTGTGGACGCTGGGCGGGGGTGAAGACGGAGGAGGAATCCATTGGATTGTCGAGAAGCGGGAGGGGGAAGTTGTCGCCAGAGTCGGTGTTGGAGGCAGCTAGGCTGGCGGGCTCTGGGAGGGTCTTTGAAGTCATTTATTACCCGAGGGCTGGGTCTCCGAATTTCGTGGTGGCAGCAGATGCAGTGGAGGATGCGATGAGCATGTATTGGGCAGCTGGGATGAAGGTTAAGATGGCGGTTGAGACGGAGGATTCGTCGAGGATGACGTGGTTTCAGGGGACGGTGACGTCGATCACTGGGCAGGAACTAGGGATGTGGCAGAGCTCACCATGGCGCATGCTTCAGGTGCATTGCTCTTCCTTTTCTTATATTATTGCTGTCATTAGCTACTGGTTTCTACAGGAGTTTTGGAAATCATGGACATTTGTGTTTTGTTGTTCTAAAATTTACTCCGCAAGCTTGTTCAGTCCACACTCCAACTTCCTGTCTAGTTATTCCGGGCAGATAAATTTTGGGTGTTATTATTATTATTTTTTAATCTGTCCACCACCTGTCATGTATGGTACTCTGTGATGACATGAAAGTAGGATGCGTGCTTGTTGATCTGGCTATCCTGACCATTTACTTGGTGGGTCCCACTATCGATGGGCCGCTGTCTGAAAGAAACTGGTTGTGACATCCTACCTGTCTGATTGTGGACATTTCCTGTTCAGCTTTTACTGTTGCCGCTGTTCTTCTTTAGGGTTCATTTCGATACCTGTAAAGTTTTTTGTTGTAAACACTTTGCACTTGAAAAGAGTTTCAGGTGTAAACTGTTTACATGACTATTTTGTTTGGCTTTTAAGTGGTAAAGTATTTCAAGGCAAACGGATTATGTCTTTGGCCGATTTGTAAAGTGGAAATCAGATATTGGACAGATTGGATGTCCTACATCCATCTCAGTGGGCCCTACACACAATCTAGAAGGTTTTTAGTGGTGGGCGTCCCATCCTAAATGCTCCCTCTTGTGTGGACTATCTGATGATTTATCATGCTGTCTCTTTTCAGGTCCCACGGTGATGCATGTGTGATCCACACTGTCCATCCATTTTAAAACAACAATGTCTTTGTCATTTGATCCAATAACATTCTGTTAGATAGGAAAAATGATCCGGGAGATAACTGGGAGTATTCAAAAGGAAAGATCCATTAGATAATGAATATAGGTTCTAAGCCATCCCTGGCGATGAATCAACAATTTGAAGTGAGAAACCTTTTCTTGCTCCTTCTCCATCAACCAGCGCATTGAAATGTAGTAAGTGTTGTATGTGTTTCAATTTGCATCGCATTCTAGGGCATGAGTAAAATAATGAGGCAGATTGGAAGTTCATGCAGAGCACACCACAAAAAAAAACAAAAAAAAACAAGGGGGATAATGACATCCACTGTTCAACGTTGAAACCTTTATAGAGCCCTCAAGGACGTGTATTTATCATCTAACTTGTTTATGTGATCACACTGACATGTATGAAGGGTATATGCAAATATCAGCTTGAACCAAAACTTCTGTGGCTCCCAAAAGGTTTTCAATGTTAGGTGTTCAATTCTGATAATTTCCTATGGTGTGGTCCACTTGGGCTTCAGATCTGCCTCATTTTTGGGGTCGTGCAATAAAATGAGTTGGCGAATGGATGAATGACATGGATAAGATACATACATCACAGTGGGCCCCATGATTTTTATATCTCAATACTGTACGAATATATCCTAGGACATGAGAAGCTTTGTAAACAGGCTTCCCATCAAAGTCGACCTCGGGATAGCTGCTGGAATTACAAGCAATTACATTGGGAATTAATCATTACTCATTTAACACGAATTACACAGGTAATTGAAAAATCAAACACCCCCTAAAACCATAACTCATTGCAATACCTGTCAGATGGAAATAAGGAAATTTGACAAAAAATTCCTGTGTTTGGACAGGCGTGGTATAATCATTACTCATTTACCACGAATTACACAGGTAAATGAAAAATCAAACACCCCCTAAAACTATAACTCATTGCAATACCTGTCAGATGGAAATAAGGAAATTTGACAAAAAATTCATGTGTTTGGATAGGCGTGGTAAAATCATAATGATGATACTTTTACATTACTAATATGTTAAATTAACAGAAAAAAATGTCAAATCATCAAGAAAAAAAAACTAAAATGCATGTTTGGATAGGGCATTTCCACATCAACACAATTTGAAATTGTTATGATTACAAATTCCTTTACATGCCTCTTATTACATCTGCATTTAACCACTGAATTATGTGCCAAATTACGTATATAAACAAACATTGTAAAATGATAATGATGATGCTTTTACATCACACTACGATCGTAATCCTCAATCCAATCACACCCTTAAACAATTTAAAGCATTTACAACTTGTGAACACTTCACAGGCAAATTTTGCCATCCCAACACATGCCCGTAAAGTGTTTACCCGTAAACCCTTCACAATGAAGGATTTTACAGGCACCCAAAAGACACCATGCCATCCATCTTTAGTTTGCTGGTTTGGGTGGCTGAGATCATTAGTAGTGAGATTTTTCTACCTTAACACATTGACAGGAGAAGGCCTGCATGATGAATGTGTCTGTAGATCATAGCCATTCATGTGCATTTTTTAAAGTGCATATTAAATCCATGCACTTTGCCACTTCAGATTTCTCCATTGTTGTTTGCCCTTTGTTTTTTGTCAATGGGGCAGGTGTGGTATATCTCTTGTCATTGGATTTCATTTTTTTGTTGAGAAATTCATGCCCTATACTTGTTTCACCAAGGTGGATTTTTTTTTTTTTAAATTTTAAAATTATCTTTTCCTTTTCAAGTACTGTTCTAGTTGAAAGTTCTTATTGAATAAATAACAAATCAATTATAAATAGATAAGGTCTCTTTTATCTTCTAAGGGATTGAGTTTGTTTAAGAAACCTGATGTATGATTTTGCCGTCACTGTTGGCTGTCATTGTTAATGAAGGGACTGAACATTTTGATACATGATTGCGGTAAAAAGGAAAAAGAAAAATTCTCATGTTCTAACTTTGAATCTAATGGTAGTACAAAGTATCTGAATTGTCACCACCACTGATGGGTGGATTAGTTGAGTTCTTGCACCTATGTGCCATCCTGGCACATGTGTGGTGTGTACATGAGCTTTATTGAACACGCATGTGTGGTTATCAAAGATCCTAACTTTATATCATGTTTTATGTGTTGACTATACCAGAAATTTACTGTCCTAATTATGTCTTGCCATTTATGTCAACAGGTCACTTGGGATGAGCCTGAGGTTTTGCAGAACGTGAAGAAAGTGAGCCCGTGGCAGGTGGAGTTAACATCTGCTATGCCACAGATTCATACCCCATTCCCATCCTCAAAGAAAATGAAATATTCCCAGGGTTCTGAGATACTGATAGATGGAGAGGACCCCATGTATTTTACAGGGATGGGATTAACCTCGAATCAACCTTTATTCCATTACAAAACTTTTCCTGCTGGCATGCAGGGAGCCAGGCATGATCCATTGTGTGTATCAAGTTTGACCAATTTCTTACCTAATAACCATTCCATCTGCTTTGATGACTTACATGGCAATGGTATGACACCGAAATCAAGTGGAGTGTCCACTGAGCTAAGCATTGGGAGTTTTCTGCAGTTTGAGAACTTGTCACCGAAGAGCCAGGGCAACACCCATTTCATTGGCACTGAGCTTTCTAGGAATCAGAGCTGCAAGCCAACGAAAAAAGATAACGGCAATTCTATGAAGTTGTTTGGCCAGACCATCAAACCTGTTGAAGATGGCTTTGATAACAATCGATCTGCACGTGATGATGAAACTCAAGGACGGAAAGTGACTGAAGGTGTGGGTGGACCACTTGGCCCTTCACTCCCTTATCCATACAAGCAGTTGTTTGGCCAGACCATCCTGACAAAGAAACCTGTTGAAGATGGCTTTGATAACAATGGATCCGCATGTGATGATGAAACTCAAGGGTGGAAAGTGACCGAAGGTGTGGGTGGACCACTTGGCTCTTCACTCCCTTTTCCATACAAGCAGTTGTTCGGCCAGACCATCCTGACAAATATACCTGTTGAAGATGGCTTTGATAACAATGGATCCGCGTGTGATGATGAAATTAAAGGACGGAAAGTGAACGAAGGCGTGGGTGGACCACTTGGCACTTTGCTCCCTTATCCATACAAGCAGCTGTGCAACCGACTTGATGTTCAGTGTCAAAGAGTCTCAGCCGTAGGGGCATGCTCTCTGTAAAGAGCAAGGTGTTTGCAACTCGCAGATGAGAAGTTGTACAGGTACGGGGCATTCTGATTTGCATGCATACGCAGGGAATCTGCCGGAATTTCATTTTGATAGTGGTAGACAATGAATTGGCAGATGCTTAATTGATAATTTATCAATGTCGACATGAAGAAAGAATCCTGAGTAATTTACTCAAGCTGTGAAAAATGATTATCTTTTCAAATGTGATTTGCAATGCTTTTCGAAAGCTTGCCATAAGAACCTGTTTGGCAATGCTAAATTAAGCACTTTAAGCATTTTTTAGTAAAAAAAACTGCAATTTTAAAATGTTAAATACGTTTGGTTAGCTTTCTAATTAGTTGCTTCTTAAGAGGCACTTAAAAAAAGCATTTTTTGAGAAACTGCTTGGAGACGTTTCGAAGATTGTTTCTGCAAGCACCAGGTGAACGAGATTTTGACAGAGGCAAAATACATGTCACACATGCGTGCGCGCACAAGCACACATGCACGTGTGTGTGTGTAGAGAGAGAGAGAGAGAGAGAGAGAGAGAGAGAGAGAGAGAGAGAGAGAGAGAGAGATGAATGCTCACCTGCGCACCTTCTTACGCGAACACCCTTGCGCATCTTTGCATACATGTCATGGGCACAGAATCCTAATGGTCCACGTGATGCGGCACCCCTTTTAATTCTATGGGCTGAATTTTCAGTCTGATCCAAAACTCTAGTGGGCCATAGCAAAGAGAAATGAAAATCAAGGGAGGAAACTGTTTCCTTTTGCCATGGCCTACCAGAGTTTTGTATCGAGCTGAAAGTTGGGCTTAAGTGGTTTCAAGGGGTGCCGCATCACGTTGATTGTTCAGATTTTGTGCCTAAGACATGTGTGCAAAGGTGCACACGGGTGCTCACGTAAGGTGTGCAGGTGAGCATTCATATATATATATATATATATATATATATATATATATATATATATATAGCTCAAGTTTGAAAAATTCGAGCCATTCATCTGATAGGGTGCACTTTCAAAATTCCATACATAAAAAATCAGATTAACATGCTCATTGAGTGAGCCACACATGTATGTTGAACTTGGATAGTTAGACTTTTTCTCACGGTCCTTTTTTTTTTTTTATAAAGCTTTTATCCATCTAATCAGTGGACCAACATTAATTTTGGTCCTTAGCATGCTCAATGTGTACCCTTCCTGATGAATGTCCCAGGTCTTTGACACGTGTTCCGTCCACCCAATTTCTTACATGTGTTCCATTTACACGCAAGAGTATGCCATCATGCATATTAAGTGGAGAGAATTCCTCCAATTCGATTAGAGGTGGGTTCCTCTACAAGTCCTCGTCGAACAACTATTTTACAAGTGTTGGGCATGTGGCCCACCAGAATGTATGTCATCTAACTTGTCTATTAGGGTCGCCCCACCATGAAAGTTTGATGGACCAAAAATAGGTCAAGCCAACCATTATGCGGGCCACCACTGGAATTTTGAGGTTTTTGAATGGTTGTCCATTATTCTTTATTGGAGGCCCACTATATTGTTTAAATACCATCTGAACCATGGTGTGCCATAAAGGATATTATGGGACGGTAAGGGTCTTTATGTAAAGGTAATGGTGGCAACTGTTATACGGTACGGGGTCGTAACGGTCGTAATAGCCATTATGAAAAAAATGACTTGTAATTGCCGTTAACGGCTTGGAAAGCCCATTGTAAAGGCTATAATAGCCCCGTAATGGTTTGTTACAAGCCAAACACAGGTTTTTCGGATTTGCTTTTTTTCAATGTTGCGGGGCACATACATGTTTTTTAGGTTTTATCTTTTAATATATATAAAAAAAGAGATCGTAACGGCCGTAACAGCCCCGTATTGTAAACCGTTATGGCCACCGTTACCATTACGGAATACCTTGATCTGAACTATTCATTGCGTGCGCCTCACCATGATGATGGTATTACTGAACAATTAGTGCCATACACATTAGGTGACGCACACAACTTAAAAATGGACATCCATTCAAAAACCTCCAAATTCATGTGGTGGTTCACATGATAGTTGGATCAACTTGATTTTTGGGATGTTCGACTTCATTGTGGGGTGGGATGCCATAAACATATTTAGGCGAGCCTCTCCTTATAAAACAATGGACAACCATCTAAAAACCTCAAAATTCACGCGGTGTCTGTATGATGGTTGGATTGGCCTGAATTTTTCATGCTAAGCATGTTTGTTGGGAACTAGTTTTACGTAAACAAATTTCAATAAACATTTCCAAAGGATTATTTATTGTGAATCAATTATGCACTTGTAGAAGCAATGCCAAAAGAGCCCTAAATTTTTATTTGTTGGGTCATAAAAAACACATTACTCTGACAAATTGAGTGCTATACATGAATTATATCAGGACATCTATTTGGAAAGGATACTAGTTGTGAATACAAGTGACTGGTAGCCCTCATTTTCAATTTATTTTGGTGTGTTATATTTTATAACTATTATTTATACTTTAATATATGAGTGCCAACATGTGAAGAGTTTCTAATGGAAGAGGGGAATCGATTCTTTTGAAAGGTCGTAGAGGAAGCAACATTGAGAAAATGACCAAGAGGGTTGTATCTGAGATTAAGAGCTTCGAATGGTGTTTGTAAACAACTTACTGGAGGAGTGGTTAAAGAAGTCTCCAGAGAGTTTGGGAAGCTAAAAAAAGTCATGGAGGTATCTATCCCTTGGATGAGGGGACCGACTGTGATTGGGGTTTCACTTTTGTGAGGATGGGGATGATGGATAAAGTAGATTCTTTCGCGGCTCAGTTGAATGGGAAATGGTTCTTAAGTAAAAACTCTCAATATAGAAAGCGAGGTATGGGCTAGAGTTGGTCAATCAAATATTGAATATGAGGGAGCTGAGAACTAAAAGGTTGAGGAGGTGAAGGAAAAATGATGAGACTAATATAACTCCCAAGGGTAAGATGATGAGAGTGAGGTGGCAACCAGAACAACGCTTCAAATCTTTTCGTGATTCAGTGTCACAATCAGAGCCTTGCAAGTAGTAGAAGAAAAATCCAAGCCAAAGAAGGGAGTAGGATCACACCTAGGGGGAAGCTATTGGGCTGGGAGGAAAAATCAGAGGAAGGATTCAAGGTTGGGCTCCATCTGGTCGTTGTGAACAGCTCGAGGAAGGCGTTAAAATGAAGCTTGGTGGCGATAGTGATGGAGGTACTTCGATCTCAGTTGTTGGAGAATGGTTGTCGCAGATTTGCAATTTGTCGGAGGAAAATTGCGCTATTAAGAGTCTTAATGATTCAACCATGTGGGTATCTCTACGTTTGAATGCAAATGTGGAAAATCCCCCTTGCATGCTAGCTTTTCAAGATGCTGCAATTTTCTTGCCATGTCAATGGAGAAACTTGGCTATTCGTGAGGAGGCTTAGATTCAGGTTTGGGGTCTCCCTTTAGAGTTTTGGATTTTAAATGTCTTTTGGGTTAGGTTCCTGCATTGGAGATGTTGTAGCTATTGACCCTAACATGTAGAGTTGTGAAGAGTTATGGTTTGCTAGAATGAAAATCAGGAAGAAGAAGCTCTTTTGGTGCAACCCAATTATCGAGTCAATAAAATCTCGACACTCGAGTTGTGAGAAATGGACAAGAGTACACCCATAAGAATATTTGATCACAGAGGGAGAAGTACTTTATTGAAAACTTCTTATAATATTTAAGAAAAACTCACACTTAGAAAATTTGGAATTTTGCCTACCTCGTACGCCACCCCCCTTTTAATAGACCCAAAATGAATTTTTAGTGAGAATTCCCCCAACTAAGCGATTGATTGATTTCAAATCAATATAATCCACTTAAGATGGTAAAAGCCTAATAATAGTAAAAACTAAATTCAGTGAATAATCATCAAAATCTTTAATCACATCTTTCTATCAATAAATATAACTCGTAACCTTTCAAAATAAAAAAAAATAAAAAATCTTTAATCACATCTTGAGATAAGCCTCATATCATTCATCACATCCACCCATATCTACCACAAATGGTAAGTTGTAGCTTTTGAGGCCCAAAATCTATAAATAAACAGGTCCAAAATTTGTCATGTTGGGCCCTGTGGTGGGCTGTAGGCCTACATCACCTTTCAATGCTAGATTGGGTTGAGGTGGATGTAGCTGACTTGATAATGACAATGAGTTCAAGAGAGGATGGGGGGAGGGGAGGAGCAACATAAGCAATCAAGATAAGTTCTCATCTTTAGTTATAATTCATGCCGTCACTTCTGTGTGGTGTTGTTTGTGGGGGAGGAAGGTGGTATTGTAAGAAGTATGCTCCACAGACCACCGTGATTTGATTAAGGGTGTCAATGGGCCGGGCTGGCCTACTTCGGGTTGGGCTTATGCTATGGTATTAGGTCTGCAAGTTGGGCCTGGGCTTAAACTTTAGGCCCATATGTAAATTGGGTTGCGCTTGGACTAAATGTCCAAAAGCCCGAAAGCCCAGCCCAACCCGCTAGGGTTTGCACAATCATCTTCATCACGCTAACCTCCAACCCACCCCTCCCTCTCACCTCAACCTACCCCTCTCTCTCTCTCTCTCTCTCTCTCTCTCTCTCTCTCTCTGCTAGGGCCCTGCCATCGGTAGGGTGTAGAACCAGTAGCCATGGCGTCACCGCTTGAGGCAACAACAACCATGGCCGCCGCCGCCAACAACTGTGGCAGACAAGCCACTCTCTTATCTCTCGTCTCCTTCTCACCTATGTTTCTTTCTCTCCCCTTTGACAACCGCCCAAGGTAGTGACAACCTTGGCCACTACCACCAATAGCTGCTCCCTCTCTCTCTTATCTCGTCTCCTTCTCACCTATGTTTCTCTCTCCCCTTTGACAACCGCCCAAGGTAGTGACAACCTTGGCCGCCACCACCAATAGCTGCTCCCTCTCTCTCTTATCTCTCGTCTCTCTCATCTCCATTTATTCCTCTCCCCTTTGATGATGATTACAACATCGCTGCCCCATTAGTTGCCAACAACACCCTCAACCTCTCCCCTCTCTTTGCTTCTTGTTTTGGGCTCGGGCTCGGGCCGAGCCTTGTGTATGTCTACTGGGCCAGGCCTTGGCTATTCCATTTTAGCTCGCCACGGGCCCGGGTCGGGTTCGGGCTTACATTGCAGAATGTGGGCCGAGCTTGGACAGAGATTGGCCCGGCCTTAACCTGGCCTGTTGACACGGCATGATTTGATGGAACACATGTCTCATTATAGCTGGCTTTGTGAGTGGCATGCAAAACGTGTCGCTTGTAGCTTCATAGTTGTGGAGACAACTGTCACTGACAAGCGAGTTGAGGAGCCTCCCTTGCTAGTTGAGGCTATTCAGCTTGCCCTTTGAAGTTTGCTTGTGCTGACTTCCACTTAAGTGGAGTCACGTGCGATGGTATGTTGACAGCTTCAGGAGCTTGGGAAGACTGCGTGTACACAATTTCTCAGATGCCTAATCCAAAAGAAAGCACAGATGAGGAAGAACCTTAGGAATGGCCTTAGGCAAGGAGCAAAGTCTTTAGAGTTTTTCAAGGTTGCCTTCTATAGAGATGAACAGAGTTGTGTGTTCTTCAGGTTTGAATTCAGAACTCCTGCCAGTGTGTTCTAGGAGCTGAACGTGGATTCAGAGATGCAGTCGCTGGTTGAGAACATTAATGCACGGCTAGCACTGGAGATGGAATCAAAACTAAGAAATTTCATACAGCCAATGAGCTCGTTCAATGCATTGGAACGAATCAGCAGCCAATTAGGAATGAGCAGAGGGAAGCAGCGGGTAAGGTCAACGATGGTGTTTCTTATGATGGTAACTTCCGGTGATTTGTGCTTTGAGGATTCGCTTTCAATCCCCCTGACTAAGATGTTGGATGAAGGGAGAAAGGAATCAATAGTTGCATGATTGGGAAGCTTCGAAGAACAATACTTCTTGATCATGACTGTTAATTGGTCGGAACCCTCCGTTCTTAGTAGGGATGGTTCTTGTAAGTCAGGTACATACCTCTTGATTGCTAAAGGAGATGGAAGTATCTGTATGGCCTATGGTATGCAATGGATCAAGGAGGTGACCAATCATGGCAGGGAGATTGGTGTGGCGCTTATTTGGCCACCGATGATTTTGAAGCTTTGTTTAATTTTAGCTGAGGAAGGGGTATTTAAAAAGCAATGCTTTCTTGCTCGATACAATCCTCTATTTCTGAAGGATAAAAGGGAACCAGCAGGCTTCCATCAACTAGGAGAAAGGATGCAACTCTAAAGGGGAGAAGAAGGGGAGGGGAACTAGAGTTGTTTAGTCATTAAGTTTGTAAGTTGGCATGTTAGGGGGTTGGGTTACCTCCAAAAAGAACCCAAACCAATGGATTCTTTAGGTTTCATAAGGTCAAGATGGCAACATATCAGAAAATAAAAGTTCAATCATGAGTGGCAGGTTGGTTTATTTGATCTGGGGAGGTAGAAGGAAGGATTTGGTTGCTTTAGATGTGGATGGGGCTGCATAAATATCGTTTAGTCATGAAGTTTGTAAGTCGGCATGTTTGGGGGTTGGGTTGCCTCCAAAAAGAACCCAAACCAATGGATTCTATAGGTTTCATAAGGTCAAGATGGCAACATATCAGAAAATAAAAGTTCAATCATGAGTGGCAGGTTGGTTTATTTGATCTGGGGAGGTAGAAGGAAGGATTTGGTTGCTTTAGATGTGGATGGGGCTGCATAAATATTGTTGTTATTGGGATACAGGGGTGTGGAGAAAGCTGGATTGGTCAGCTGGGCTATTCTCCATTTCAATGCTTTTTTAAGATTCGATTCCCGGCTTCAAATGGGTATTCTCATCTGTGTATGATCTAAATAAGGCTAATCAAGAATCTTCTTTTTAGTCAGAGTTGGATCAGATTTATGCTAGATGGCAGGATCCATGGTGCATTGGGGGTGACTTAAATGTAACCGGATTCACACATGAAAAACTCTATGGGAACAAAATTACTAGAAGCGTGAGGGACATTTCTGACTGGATATAGAAACTTGATGGTGGAACTTCCTTTGGCAAACATATGTTTTGCGCAGACCAACAACCAAGAGAGATTGACTATGTCTAAGTTGGATTCTTTCTTAGTTTCAGTTGTGAGTGGAAGTTTTTCCTTTAGTGGAGCAGTTGGGTCTCCCTAGGCTAGTCTTTGGTAGTTAGGGAAGACGATAGGGGTCCAAGGTTGTTCCATTTTGAGCTTATGGGGTTAGAGGTGGATGAGTTTTTTCAATTGGTGAAAGTTTGGTGGAGTCTTTAGTACTTAGGGAAGACAATAAGGGTCCAAGGCTGTTCATTTAGAGCTTATGTGGCTTAAGGTGGAGGAATTTTTTCAGCTGATGAAAGGTTGGAGTTCATTTCAGGTGGAGGGGTGGGCAGGCTACTAGCATTCTTTGAAACTTAAGCTTCTTGAAGGGAAGATAAATCAATGTGAAAAAGATTACTTTGGAAAGTGTGAAGGCGAGGAAGATTGCATTTTTCTGGATATCCAAGTCTAGATGTTAAATAGAAAACACAGTAATTGGTGGAAGAGGAAAAGGAGCTTCGTGCCAATCTCTCCTTTGAGTATACAAACAGATTCAAGGAGGAAATTGGATGGAGATGGTGATCTTGGTTGGTTTGACTTAAGGGGATAAAAACATGTCTTACCTTAAATAATAAATAAATAAATAAAAACATGAGGTTCTTCCATAGCATTGCAAGTGCAACGATTAGAAATAACAAGCAACGTCTTGGTGTATGGAGTTAGCATTAAGGAGAGGTCATAGGTTGGCAACAACCTTGGTTGTTCATTTTTATTTGAATCTTGGTCGATGTCGAAACTTGATAACATGCAGTTTGACATGCTTTCTAGCATTGAAGCGGAGCGTTTAGAAAGGCCGTTTGAAGAAAAGGAAGTCCTCGAGGCGGTTTCTTCTTTGCATAAGAACAAGTAGCCTAGGTCAAATGAGTTTCCTAGCGTTTTTTCTGTTTTTCGTTGTCTGGGAGATGGTAAAGGATAATCTAATAACATTTATTTCAAAATTCTTCAAAATCAGGCGTCTCTCAGTGGCATAATTTTTGTGGATATGTGAAAAGATAGGAAAGGAGGAAATAGACAAGGAAATAAGAAGAAAGAGAGAATGGAGAGATGATGGAATGTAATGCGGGGGCATTTTCACACCGGGCTCGAGTGGGGTTGCCTATGGGATGCAGGGGCACACTCGGGGTGGGCGGTCCGTCTGAGGCGGGCACCACCCGTGCGGAACCCATGTGAAGTGGGGCCCACGAGGGGGGTTCGGTTGAGGTCCTAACCCATGGGATGTAGGGCCTGGGCTATGAGATAAAAGGGATTAATTCGCCATGCTCTATCGGTTCGAGGTTTTAGAGCAAGTGGCTAATTGTCCTGCATCAAAGTGGTATCAAAGCGGGAGGTCTTGTGTTTGAGACTCCTCATCACAAGTGATTAATGCAGGGGCATTTTCACATCAGGCTCGAGTGGGGTCGCTTGTGGGATGCAGGGGCACACTCGAGGTGGGTGGCCCATGTGAAGTAGAACCCATGTGAAGTGGGGCCCACGAGAGGGGTTCGGTCAAGGTCCTAACCCATGGGATGTGGAGCCTGGGCTATGAGATAAATGGATTAATTCACCATGCTCTATCAGTTCGAGCTTTTAGAGCAAGTGGCTAATTGTCCTGCATCAGAATGACTCTAAGAATAGATCCTCCATACATCTCCACATCTTAGTTTATTAAAGGTTCGTTCGGCACCATGGATTTTATTTTTATTTTTATTATTTTTTTTGGGGGGGGTGGGGTTTCAAATCTCCGCAAAAGGGGGGTTTCAAATCCATGGTGAAAGCTTGTATTATGTCTAAAATCCTTCCAAGAGTTGCATGTGTGTGTGTCACTAGACTATTAATCTATTGGGCACATTGACCACTGATGATATTCCAAAACAATTAGATTAATTACATCACTATAATTACTTTAATATGATGATCTGCGCCGTCCAAACATTGTCCATGTAAATCAACGGTTAAAAATTGTTGGTTAGTCACTCAGATGCGATTGTGCTTGTGGCCCATCCAAGACTTGGAATTTAATCATTTTCGGGCAAAGTATATATTTCAACGGGCTTATTACAACCATTGTGTCAAACATTACATACATACACTAATTAGATATATTAAAGTTGATTTAGTAATTAAATTCTAACCCATGTAAATATACTATGCATAGCTACTTTTGGATTATAGGGGATTCTAAATCTACGGTGCCAAGCACAATAGGAGGATTTCAAATCTAGGGGATTCCGAATCCAGGGGGTTCCAAATCCACGCTCCCAAACAGGCCATAAGGTTTTCACTAACATTGTCCATGTAAATCAACGGTTAAAAATTGTTGGTTAGTCACTCGGATGTGATCTTGTGCTTGTGGCCCATCCAAGACTTGGAATTTAATCATTTTCGGGCAAAGTATATATTTCAACGGGCTTATTACAACCATTGTGTCAAACATTACATACATACACTAATTGGAGATATTAAAGTTGATTTAATAATTAAATTCTAACCCCTGTAAATATACTATGCGTAGCTACTTTTGGATTATAGGGGATTCTGAATCTACGGTGCCAAGCACAACAGGAGGATTTCAAATCTAGGGGATTCCGAATCCAGGGGGTTCCAAATCCACGCTCCCAAACAGGCCGTAAGGTTTTCACTAATATGCTAGAAATTACAAGAATACACCTCTTGCTTAAGTGACTTAAAGAGGGATAAAATTGTGGGCCTCAAACAAAATTCAAACATACATATTGAAAGCCCAGTACCGATTCAATCTCCTGATCTTCATTACCAGTCGCCACTCCCTTCCCCGTTTCGAGACTACCGGAACTGTCCTTATGCGGACTCCCTAGCTTAGAAGCACTAGCGAAGGTCCCAATGTTCACATAATTCTGAAAAAGGAAGTGGCAGAATGCTTAAAGGATTTTAGGCCTATTAGCTTGATTAAGCGCCCCTAGGAAATTATGGGAAAATGTTTCAGAAAGTGTCATGGGATGTCATCTCAAAAGTGTAGGGAGTTTCATCTTTGGTTGACAAATCCTAGATGGCACTTTATGCTCATGAATGCATTGGTTCTTGTTATCGAGAGGGCAAGAATTATCTTTTGCATGCTTGATCTTAAGAAAACATATGATTACAGCCAGTGAAGTAGTTTGATCAAATTTTGAATGTTGGTTAATGCCAAAGGCTTCTTGAAGGGGCAAGGGGACTTATTGTTTCCATTTTTTTTTTTTCTACTATGGTGATATTGGAAGAAGGGCCTTTAGAGTGTCTCACTAATGTGTTCAAAGTGCAGAAGGCAATGTTCATAGTTTCTCATCTTTAGTTTGCCGATGACATCTTTTGCTTTTGTGATTCAACGGATGACTTGGTGGATAACATGAGAAAATTTATTCGTGGTTTTCTTTTTAAGATTAACATTTATTAGAGTGAAATGTTGGGTATCCAAACTGAATGAGGAAGTGGAAGAGCCAATCGAGGTCTTTGGTTGCAAAATTGGCTGCTTGCTGTCATCATATTTGCGTCTCTTGCTTTGAATTGGTAAGTGTGCAAAACATTTGTGGGATAGTGTGATCAAGAAGATTGATGAAAACTTTTGTGTTGGAAAGGTAGGCCCTTTGGGTGGTAGGCTA